>NC_091979.1:4296195-4308695 GCF_044704955.1 Pristiophorus japonicus
CTGGGGGTCCTTGTGCATGAATCCCAAAAAGTTAGTTTGCAGGTGCAGCAGGTAATCAGGAGGGTGAATGGGATGTTGGCCTTCATTGCGAGAGGGATGGAGTACAAAAGCAGGGAGGTCCTGTATAGGGTATAGGGTATTGTATAGGGTATTGGTGAGGCCGCACCTGGAGTATGCGTGCAGTTTTGGTCACCTTACTTAAGGAAGGATATACTGGCTTTGGAGCGGGTACAGAGACGATTCACTAGGCTGATTCCAGAGATGAGGGGGTTACCTTATGATGATAGATTGAGTAGACTGGGTCTTTACTCGTTGGAGTTCAGAAGGATGAGGGGTGATCTTATAGAAACATTTAAAATAATGAAAGAGATAGACAAGATCGAGGCAGAGAGGTTGTTTCCACTGGTCGGGGAGACTAGAACTAGGGGGCACAGCCTCAAAATACGGGGGAGCCAATTTAAAACCGAGTTGAGAAGGAATTTCTTCTCCCAGAGGGTTGTGAATCTGTGGAATTCTCTGCCCAAAGAAGCAGTTGAGGCTAGCTCATTGAATGTATTCAAGTCACAGATAGATAGATTTTTAACCAATAAGAGAATTAAGGGTTATGGAGAGCGGGCGGGTAAGTGGAGCTGAGTCCACGGCCAGATCAGCCATGATCTTGTTGAATGGCGGAGCAGGCTCGAGGGGCTCGATGGCCTACTCCTGTTCCTAATTCTTATGTTCTTATGTTCTTATGAATATAATCAACGACTGAGCCTCCACAGCCCTCTGGGGCAGAGAATTCCAGAGATTCACCACCCTCTGAGTGAAGAAATTCCTCCTCATCTCAGTCCTAAATGGCCGGCCCCTTATCCTGAGACTGTGACCCCTGGTTCTAGACTCCCCAGCCCGGGGGGAAACACCCTCCCTGCATCTACCCTGTCAAGCCCTGTAAGACTTCTGTATCTTTCAATGAGATCACCTCTCATTCTTCGAAGCTCCAGAGAATACAGGCCTAGTAAATCTAATCTCTCCTCATAGGACAATCCCCCCATCCCAGGAATCAGTCTGGTGAACCTTTATGGCCCTCTATGGCCAGTACACCGTTCCTTGGGTAAGGAGACGGACACTGTCCACAATACTCCAGGAGTGGTCTCACTCGGGCCCGATATAATTGCAGTGAGACATATTGGGCCGTAATTGTCCCTCTCCTTTCGGCCTGTGACCCCCTCAGATCGTCGGGCGTGCTGCGGACTGGGGGGGCCATCGACTTTCTGTGGATTGCCCCCCCCCCCCCACTATGCCCCTCGAGGTTTCCCGATCCCCTCCTTACCACTCCGCCGCTGCCGATCCGCGGTAATGATGTCATCACCGTGCGCACCACCGATCTAACCTCCCACCCGACAGTGACATTCCCCTGGGAAAACCTTCGGCCCGCTCGGCACTACCAGAACAACCTTTCCCCGGTGGTCCGGTGAGGTGCGGCCTTCTACAGCGGCGGGGGGGCTTCCCGTAAAGGAGCGGGCGCACACTGCCGCTGCCGCCATGTTTGTTTTTTTTTGTCGGCCGACTGCCAATGTCAGGCCGACAATTATACCCCTGGGGTCGGCCGGGCCACCAACAGGCAGCCTGACACACACACCCCCCTCTCGGGCCCGGCCAGAACCCTCCCCTGGGGCCCAATGGACCAAAGTTTAACGATCGCGTAGGCTCTCCCCTTTAAGTGACAGGGAGAGAGCGTGGTGACGTCATCGCGGTGGTCACTCCGCCCCCCCAAGCTCCGCCCTTCTCGTGTAATCACCGCCCCCAAGCTCCGCCCCTCTCGTGTGGGCACCGCCCCCAAGCTCCGCCCCTCTCATGTAGTCACTGCCCCCCAAGCCTCGCCCCTCTTGTGCAGTCCCCGATCCCAAGCTCCGCCCTTCTCGTGTTGTCACTGTCCTCCAAGCTCCGCCCCTCTCGTGTAGTCACCGCCCCCAAGCTCCGCCCCTCTCGTGTCGTCACTGCCCCCAAGCTCCGCCCCTCTCGTGTAGGCACCGCCCCCAAGCTTCGCCCCTCTCGTGTAGGCACCGCCCCCAAGCTTCGCCCCTCTCGTGTAGGCACCGCCCCCAAGCTCCGCCCCTCTCATGTAGTCACCGCCCCCAAGCTCCACCCCTCTCGTGTAGTCACCGCCCCCATTAAGAGTGACTTCCGGATGCGACCACAAAAACCCAAGAGCGGAATGTCGCTCAAGAGTCGACCCGAACCGCAGCTGCGGTAAAAGCCATTGAATCGGGGTGTGTGCGTGCGGCCCCATTTAGGGCGGGGGCAATTTCTACCCCCCTTTACTGTTAGACTAAACCCTCTTACAATGGCAGGAGTCACAGGATGGCGATCCGCAGTGGGAACCCTGGGCGATCGTTTCCCCTCCGCACCCCAAGGAATGCTGAAGCTTGGCGGCGCCCCTCACAGCCCGGTAAACAAACCTTTCCTCCACTTCCCCGGGTTTTCCAACGCCTTCCTGGCCGACCTCCCACCTTCTACCCTCCCTCAACATCCAAAACTCTGCTGCCCCCTGTCCTAACTCGCACCGAGTCCCACTCACCCATCACCCCCTGTGCTCACTGCCCCGTGTCCTAACTCGCACCGAGTCCCGCTCACCCATCACCCCCTGTGCTCACTGACCCCGTGTCCTAACTCACACCCAGTCCCACTCACCCATCACCCACTGTGCTCACTGTCCCGTGTCCTAACTCACACCCAGTCCCACTCACCCATCACCCCCTGTGCTCGCTGACCCCGTGTCCTAACTCACACCCAGTCCCACTCACCCATCACCCCCTGTGCTCACTGACCCGTGTCCTAACTCACACCGAGTCCCACTCACCCATCACCCTCTGTGCTCACTGCCCCCGTGTCCTAACTCACACCGAGTCCCACTCACCCATCACCCCCTGTGCCCCGTGTCCTAACTCACACCCAGTCCCACTCACCCATCACCCCCTGTGCTCACTGCCCCGTGTCCTAACTCACACCCAGTCCCACTCACCCATCACCCCCTGTGCTCACTGCCCCGTGTCCTAACTCACACCCAGTCCTGCTCACCAATCACCCCATGTGCTCACTGCCCCGTGTCCTAACTCACACCCAGTCCCACTCACCCATCACCCCCCTGTGCTCACTGCCCCCATGTCCTAACTCGCACCGAGTCCCACTCACCCATCACCCCCTGTGCTCACTGCCCCGTGTCCTAACTCACACCCAGTCCCACTCACCCATCACCCCCCTGTGCTCACTGCCCCGTGTCCTAACTCACACCCAGTCCCACTCACCCATCACCCCCCTGTGCTCACTGCCCCGTGTCCTAACTCACACCCAGTCCCACTCACCCATCACCCCCTGTGCTCACTGCCCCCGTGTCCTAACTCGCACCGAGTCCCACTCACCCATCACCCCCTGTGCTCACTGCCCCGTGTCCTAACTCACACCCAGTCCCACTCACCCATCACCCCCCTGTGCTCACTGCCCCGTGTCCTAACTCACACCCAGTCCCACTCACCCATCACCCCCCTGTGCTCACTGCCCCGTGTCCTAACTCGCACCGAGTCCCGCTCACCCATCACCCCATGTGCTCACTGCCCCGTGTCCTAACTCACACCCAGTCCCACTCACCCATCACCCCCCTGTGCTCACTGCCCCGTGTCCTAACTCGCACCGAGTCCCGCTCACCCATCACCCCATGTGCTCACTGCCCCGTGTCCTAACTCACACTCAGTCCCACTCACCCATCACCCCCGTGCTCACTGCCCCCTGTCCTAACTCACAGAGTCCCGCTCACCCATCACCCACTGTGCTCACTGCCCCGTGTCCTAACTCACACCGAGTCCCACTCACCCATCACCCCCTGTGCTCACTGCCCCGTGTCCTAACTCACACCCAGTCCCACTCACCCATTACCCCCTGTGCTCACTGCCCCGTGTCCTAACTCACACCGAGTCCCGCTCACCCATCACCCCCTGTGCTCACTGACCCGTGTCCTAACTCACACTGAGTCCCACTCACCCATCACCCACTGTGCTCACTGCCCCGTGTCCTAACTCACACTGAGTCCCGCTCACCCATCACCCACTGTGCTCGCTGCCCCGTGTCCTAACTCGCACCGAGTCCCGCTCACCCATCACCCTCTGTGCTCACTGCCCTGTGTCCTAACTCGCACCCAGTCCCGCTCACCCATCACCCCCTGTGCTCACTGACCCCGTGTCCTAACTCATACCGAGTCCCACTTACCCATCACCCCTTGTGCTCACTGCCCCGTGTCCTAACTCGCACCGAGTCCCGCTCGCACCCAGTCCCACTCACCCATCACCCCTTGTGATCACTGCCCCGTGTCCTAACTCGCACCAAGTCCCGCTCACCCATCACCCCCTGTGCTCACTGCCCCGTGTCCTAACTCGCACCCAGTCCCGCTCGCACCGAGTCCCACTCACCCATCACCCCCTGTGCTCACTGCCCCATGTCCTAACTCGCACCCAGTCCCGCTCACCCATCACCCCTTGTGCTCACTGCCCCGTGTCCTAACTCGCACCGAGTCCCGCTCACCCATCACCCCCTGTGCTCGCTGACCGACATTGGCTCCCGGTTAAGCAATGGCTCGATTCCAAAATTCTCATCCTTGTTTACAAAACTCTCCATGGCCCTCGCCCCTCCCTATCTCTGTAATCTCCTCCAGCCCCACATCCCCCTGAGATATCTGCGTTCCTCAAATTCTGTCCTCCTGACCATCCCTGATTATAATTGCTCCACCATCGGTGGCCGTGCCTTCAGCTGCCTGGGCCCCAAGCTCTGGAACTCCCTCCCTAAACCTCTCCGCCTCTCTACCTCTATCTCTTCCTCTAAAACGCTCCTTAAACCTCCCTCGTTGACTATGAACTCCTAATAACTCCCGAAGTGGCTCGGTGTCAAATTTGTCTTTGATTTATGCTCCCCGGCAGGTTTCACTTTACACAAGGTCTGGCTTGCTGTCTTCAGAAGCCTGGGCCATCAGCGGGACAGGCAGTTCCCAGATTCACAGGGCACCTGCACCTGGGCAGGACTGGAACCAATGTCCTAGGGGGAGTGTTTGCTAGTGCTGTTGGGGAGGATTTAAACTAATATGGCAGGGGGATGGGAACCAATGCAGGGAGACAGAGGGAAACAAAAAGGAGCCAAAAGCAAAAGACAGAAAGGAGATGAGGAAAAGTGGAGGGCAGAGAAACCCAAGGCAAAGAACAAAAAGGGCCACTGTACAGCAAAATTCTAAAAGGACAAAGGGTGTTAATAAAACAAGCCTGAAGGCTTTGTGTCTTAATGCAAGGAGTATCCGCAATAAGGTGGATGAATTAATTGTGCAAATAGATGTTAACAAATATGATGTGATTGGGATTACGGAGACGTGGCTCCAGGATGATCAGGGCTGGGAACTCAACATTCAGGGGTATTCAACATTCAGGAAGGATAGAATAAAAGGAAAAGGAGGTGGGGTAGCATTGCTGGTTAAAGAGGAGATTAATGCAATAGTTAGGAAAGACATTAGCTTGGATGATGTGGAATCTATATGGGTAGAGCTGCAGAACACCAAAGGGCAAAAAACGTTAGTAGGAGTTGTGTACAGACCTCCAAACAGTAATAGGGATGTTGGGGAGGGCATCAAACAGGAAATTAGGGGTGCATGCAATAAAGGTGCAGCAGTTATAATGGGTGACTTTAATATGCACATAGATTGGGCTAGCCAAAATGGAAGCAATACGGTGGAGGAGGATTTCCTGGAGTGCATAAGGGATGGTTTTCTAGACCAATATGTTGAGGAACCAACTAGGGGGGAGGCCATCTTAGACTGGGTGTTGTGTAATGAGAGAGGATTAATTAGCAATCTCATTGTGCGAGGCCCCTTGGGGAAGAGTGACCATAATATGGTGGAATTCTGCATTAGGATGGAGAATGAAACAGTAATTTCAGAGACCATGGTCCAGAACTTAAAGAAGGGTAACTTTGAAGGTATGAGGCGTGAATTGGCTAGGATAGATTGGCGAATGATACTGAGGGGGTTGACTGTGGATGGGCAATGGCAGACATTTAGAGACCGCATGGATGAAGTACAACAATTGTACATTCCTGTCTGGCGTAAAAATAAAAAGGGGAAGGTGGCTCAACCGTGGCTATCTAGGGAAATCAGGGATAGTATTAAAGCCAAGGAAGTGGCATACAAATTTGCCAGAAATAGCAGCGAACCTGGGGACTGGGAGAAATTTAGAACTCAGCAGAGGAGGACAAAGGGTTTGATTAGGACAGGGAAAATGGAGTACGAGAAGAAGCTTGCAGGGAACATTAAGGCGGATTGCAAAAGTTTCTATAGGTATGTAAAGAGAAAAAGGTTGGTGAAGACAAACGTAGGTCCCCTGCAGTCAGAATCAGGGGAAGTCATAACGGGGAACAAAGAAATGGCGGATCAATTGAATAAGTACTTTGGTTCGGTATTCACTAAGGAGGATACAAACAACCTTCCGGATATAAAAGGGGTCAGAGGGTCTAGTAAGGAAGAGGAACTGAGGGAAATCTTTATTAGTCGGGAAATTGTGTTGGGGAAATTGATGGGATTGAAGGCCGATAAATCCCCAGGGCCTGATGGACTGCATCCTAGAGTACTTAAGGAGGTGGCCTTGGAAATAGCGGATGCATTGACAGTCATTTTCCAACATTCCATTGACTCTGGATCAGTTCCTATGGAGTGGAGGGTAGCCAATGTAACCCCACTTTTTAAAAAAGGAGGGAGAGAGAAAACAGGGAATTATAGACCGGTCAGCCTGACCTCAGTAGTGGGTAAAGTGATGGAATCAATTATTAAGGATGTCATAGCAGTGCATCTGGAAAATGGTGACATGATAGGTCCAAGTCAGCATGGATTTGTGAAAGGGAAATCATGCTTGACAAATCTTCTGGAATTTTTTGAGGATGTTTCCAGTAAAGTGGACAAGGGAGAACCAGTTGATGTGGTATATTTGGACTTTCAGAAGGCTTTCGACAAGGTCCCACACAAGAGATTAATGTGCAAAGTTAAAGCACATGGGATTGGGGGTAGTGTGCTGACGTGGATTGAGAACTGGTTGTCAGACAGGAAGCAAAGAGTAGGAGTAAACGGGTACTTTTCAGAATGGCAGGCAGTGACTAGTGGAGTGCCGCAAGGTTCTGTGCTGGGGCCCCAGCTGTTTACATTGTACATTAATGATTTAGACGAGGGGATTAAATGCAGTATCTCCAAATTTGCGGATGATACTAAGTTGGGTGGCAGTGTGAGCTGCGAGGAGGATGCTATTAGGCTGCAGAGTGACTTGGATAGGTTAGGTGAGTGGGCAAATGCATGGCAGATGAAGTATAATGTGGATAAATGTGAGGTTATCCACTTTGGTGGTAAAAACAGAGAGACAGACTATTATCTGAATGGTGACAGATTAGGAAAAGGGAAGGTGCAACGAGACCTGGGTGTCATGGTACATCAGTCATTGAAGGTTAGCATGCAGGTACAGCAGGCGGTGAAGAAAGCAAATGGCATGTTGGCCTTCATAGCGAGGGGATTTGAATACAGGGGCAGGGAGGTGTTGCTACAGTTGTACAGGGCCTTGGTGAGGCCACACCTGGAGTATTGTGTACAGTTTTGGTCTCCTAACTTGAGGAAGGACATTCTTGCTATTGAGGGAGTGCAGCGAAGGTTCACCAGACTGATTCCCGGGATGGCGGGACTGACCTATCAAGAAAGATTGGATCAATTGGGATTGTATTCACTGGAGTTCAGAAGAATGAGAGGGGACCTCATAGAAACGTTTAAAATTCTGACGGGTTTGGACAGGTTAGATGCAGAAAGAATGTTCCCAATGTTGGGGAAGTCCAGAACCAGGGGTCACAGTCTGAGGATAAGGGGTAAGCCATTTAGGACCGAGATGAGGAGAAACTTCTTCACCCAGAGAGTGGTGAACCTGTGGAATTCTCTACCACAGAAAGTAGTTGAGGCCAATTCACTAAATATATTCAAAAGGGAGTTAGATGAAGTCCTTACTACTCGGGGGATCAAGGGTTATGGCGAGAAAGCAGGAAGGGGGTACTGAAGTTTCATGTTCAGCCATGAACTCATTGAATGGCGGTGCAGGCTAGAAGGGCTGAATGGCCTGCTCCTGCACCTATTTTCTATGTTTCTATGTTTCTATTACCTGTGATAGGACACGAGGGGGAGGGGGGCAAACAAGGAAAATAAATCATTGACAATCAAAGGTGAGATTGAATTGACGAAGTGGCCTGGTAAAGTGGCTCATGTGAAAAGATCGTTATTCAAAAAAAACTATTTCTAGAGCGCCTTTCACAACCACCGGACGTCCCAAAGCGCTTCACAGCCAATGAAGTATATTTGAAGTGCAGTCGCTGTTGTAATGTGGGAAACGCGGCAGCCAATTTGCGCACAGCAAGCTCCCACACACAGCAATGTGATAATGACCAGATAATCTGTTTTTGTGATGTTGATTGAGGGATAAATATTGGCCCCAGGACACCGGGGATAACTCCCCCGCTCTTCTTCGAAATAGTGCCATGGGATTTTTTACATCCACCTGAGAGAGCAGACGGGGCCTCGGTTTAACGTCTCATCCAAAAGACAGCACCTCTGACAGTGCGGCGCTCCCTCAGCCCTGCACTGGGAGTGTCAGCCTGGATTATGAGAGAAATCAGAAGGGACATTATTTTAGTCGGCCCTGTGAGGGAGGTGACCAATCGACTCGCTGCTTGGGACCGTGACCTCACCGGACGGAGAATCCCGGTCAAAGGTCACTCAAGGAGACGGAGTTCAAAGCTGGAGGATCTCGTCATGACCCACTCCCTCCGACTGTCAGCCTGACATTTACATCGCCTTGACCCTTCTCTCCCCAGGGGTCACGCAGAACCATCGCACTCTCTGAATCTCCAGCCGCAAATGTACTGTCAACACAGGGAGCATCTTCACCGCATTAAACACGCCTCAACAATCAGCAGCTTTCAAACAGTGAGGCTACAGACAGAGAGAGAGCCCCTCGATAGTGCGGCCCCTCACTGTGTGACTGACCCTCGATAGTGCGGCCCCTCACTGTGTGACTGACTGACCCTCGATAGTGCGGCCCCACACTGTGTGACTGACCCTCGATAGTGCGGCCCCTCACTGTGTGACTGACTGACCCTCGATAGTGCGGCCCCACACTGTGTGACTGACCCTCGATAGTGCGGCCCCTCACTGTGTGACTGACTGACCCTCGATAGTGCGGCCCCACACTGTGTGACTGACCCTCGATAGTGCGGCCCCTCACTGTGTGACTGACTGACCCTCGATAGTGCGGCCCCTCACTGTATGACTGACTGACCCTCGATAGTGCGGCCCCTCACTGTGTGACTGACCCTCGATAGTGCGGCCCCTCACTGTGTGACTGACTGACCCCTCGATAGTGCGGCCCCTCACTGTGTGACTGACTGACCCCTCGATAGTGCGGCACCTCACTGTGTGACTGACCCTCGATAGTGCGGCCCCACACTGTGTGACTGACCCTCGATAGTGCGGCCCCTCACTGTGTGACTGACTGACCCTCGATAGTGCGGCCCCTCACTGTATGACTGACTGACCCTCGATAGTGCGGCCCCTCACTGAGTGACTGACCCTCGATAGTGCGGCCCTCACTGTGTGACTGACCCTCGATAGTGCGGCCTCTCACTGTGTGACTGACTGACCCTCGATAGTGCGGCCCCTCACTGTGTGACTGACCCTCGATAGTGCGGCACCTCACTGTGTGACTGACCCTCGATAGTGTGGCCCCTCACTGTGTGACTGACCCCTCGATAGTGCGGCCCCTCACTGAGTGACTGACCCTCGATAGTGCGGCCCCTCACTGAGTGACTGACCCTCGATAGTGCGGCCCCTCACTGTGTGACTGACCCTCGATAGTGCGGCCCCTCACTGTGTGACTGACCCTCGATAGTGCGGCCCCTCACTGTGTGACTGACTGACCCTCGATAGTGCGGCCCCTCACTGTGTGACTGACTGACCCTCGATAGTGCGGCCCCTCACTGTGTGACTGACCCTCGATAGTGCGGCCCCTCACTGTGTGACTGACTGACCCTCGATAGTGCGGCCCCTCACTGTGTGACTGACCCTCGATAGTGCGGCCCCTCACTGTGTGACTGACCCTCGATAGTGCGGCCCCCTCACTATGTGACTGACTGACCCTCGATAGTGCGGCCCCTCACTGTGTGACTGACCCTCGATAGTGCGGCCCCTCACTGTGTGACTGACTGACCCTCGATAGTGCGGCCCCTCACTGTGTGACTGACCCTCGACAGTGCGGCACCTCACTGTGTGACTGACCCTCGATAGTGCGGCCCCTCACTGTGTGACTGACCCTCGATAGTGCAGCCCCTCATTGTGTGACTGACCCTCGATAGTGCGGCCCCTCACTGTGTGACTGATCCTCGATAGTGCGGCCCCTCACTGTGTGACTGACCCTCGATAGTGCGGCCCCTCACTGTGTGACTGACTGACCCTCGATAGTGCGGCCCCTCACTGTGTGACTGACTGACCCTCGATAGTGCGGCCCCTCACTGTGTGACTGACTGACTCTCGATAGTGCAGCCCCTCACTGTGTGACTGACTGACCCTCGATAGTGCGGCCCCTCACTGTGTGACTGACCCTCGATAGTGCGGCCCCTCACTGTGTGACTGACCCTCGATATTGCGGCCCCTCACTGTGTGACTGACTGACCCTCGATAGTGCGGCCCTCACTGTGTGACTGACCCTCGATAGTGCGGCCCCTCACTGTGTGACTGACCCTCGATAGTGCGGCCCCTCACTGTGTGACTGACTGACCCCTCGATAGTGCGGCCCCTCACTGTGTGACTGACCCTCGATAGTGCGGCCCCTCACTGAGTGACTGACCCTCGATAGTGCGGCCCCTCACTGTGTGACTGACCCTCGATAGTGCGGCCCCTCACTGTGTGACTGACCCTCGATAGTGCGGCCCCTCACTGTGTGACTGACCCTCGATAGTGCGGCCCCTCACTGTGTGACTGACCCTCGATAGTGCGGCCCCTCACTGTGTGACTGACCCTCGATAGTGCGGCCCCTCACTGTGTGACTGACCCCTCGATAGTGTGGCCCCTCACTGTGTGACTGACCCTCGATAGTGCGGCCCCTCACTGTGTGACTGACCCCTCGATAGTGCGGCCCCTCACTGTGTGACTGACCCTCGATAGTGCGGCCCCTCACTGTGTGACTGACCCTCGATAGTGCGGCCCCTCACTGTGTGACTGACCCTCGATAGTGCGGCCCCTCACTGTGTGACTGACCCTCGATAGTGCGGCCTCTCACTGTGTGACTGACCCTCGATAGTGAGGCCCTCACTGTGTCACCGACCCTCGATAGTGCGGACACTCACTGTGTGATTGACTGACCCTCGATAGTGCGGCCACTCACTGTGTGACTGACTGACCCTCGATAGTGCGGCCCCTCACTGTGTGACTGACCCTCGATAGTGTGGCCCCTCACTGTGTGACTGACTGACCCTCGATAGTGCGGCCCCTCACTGTGTGACTGACCGACCCTCGATAGTGCGGCCCCTCACTGTGTGACTGACCCTCGATAGTGCGGCCCCTCACTGTGTGACTGACTGACCCTCGATAGTGCGGCCCCCTCACTGTGTGACTGACTGACCCTCGATAGTGCAGCCCCTCACTGTGTGACTGACTGACCCTCGACAGTGCGGCCCCTCACTGTGTGACTGACTGACCCTCGATAGTGCGGCCCCTCACTGTGTGACTGACTGACCCTCGATAGTGCGGCCCCTCACTGTGTGACTGACTGACCCTCGATAGTGCGGCCCCTCACTGTGTGACTGACTGACCCTCGATAGTGCGGCCCCTCACTGTGTGACTGACCCTCGATAGTGCGGCCCCTCACTGTGTGACTGACTGACCCTCGATAGTGCGGCCCCTCACTGTGTGACTGACCGACCCTCGATAGTGCGGCCCCTCACTGTGTGACTGACCCTCGATAGTGCGGCCCCTCACTGTGTGACTGACTGACCCTCGACAGTGCGGCCCCTCACTGTGTGACTGACTGACCCTCGATAGTGCGGCCCCTCACTGTGTGACTGACTGACCCTCGATAGTGCGGTCCCTCACTGTGTGACTGACCCTCGATAGTGCGGCCCCTCACTGTGTGACTGACTGACCCTCGATAGTGCGGCCCCTCACTGTGTGACTGACCCTCGATAGTGCGGCCCCTCACTGTGTGACTGACTGACCCTCGATAGTGCGGCCCCTCACTGTGTGACTGACTGACCCTCGATAGTGCGGCCCCTCACTGTGTGACTGACTGACCCTCGATAATGCGGCCCCTCACTGTGTGACTGACCCTCGATAGTGAGGCCCCTCACTGTGTGACTGACCCTCGATAGTGCGGCCCCTCACTGTGTGACTGACCCTCGATAGTGCGGCCCCTCACTGTGTG
>NC_091979.1:4313695-4473413 GCF_044704955.1 Pristiophorus japonicus
CCCCAGTGTTATACAGTGACAGACCTGTGCCCACCAGTACTGTACCCCAGTGTTATACAGTGACAGACCTGTACCCACCAGTACTGTAACCCAGTGTTATATAGTGACAGACCTGTACCCACCAGTAATTTACCCCAGTGTCAGACAGTGACAGACCTGTACCCACCAGTACTGTACCCCAGTGTTATACAGTGACTGACCTGTGCCCACCAGTACTGTACCCCAGTGTTATACAGTGACAGACCTGTACCCACCAGTACTGTACCCCAGAGTTATACAGTGACAGACCTGTACCCACCAGTAATTTACCCCAGTGTTATACAGTGACAGACCTGTACCCACCAGTACTGTACCCCAGTGTTATACAGTGACAGACCTGTACCCACCAGTAATTTACCCCAGTGTTATACAGTGACAGACCTGTACCCACCAGTACTGTACCCCAGTGTTATACAGTGACAGACCTGTACCCACCAGTACTGTACCCCAGTGTTATATAGTGACAGACATGTACACACCAGTACTGTACCCCAGTGTTATACAGTGACAGACCTGTACCCACCAGTACTGTACCCCAGTGTTATACAGTGACAGACCTGTACCTACCTGTACTGTACCCCAGTGTTATACAGTGACAGACTTGTACCCACCAGTACTGTACCCCAGTGTTATACAGTGACAGACCTGTACGCACCAGTACTGTACCCCAGTGTTATACAGTGACAGACTTGTACCCACCAGTACTGTACCCCAGTGATATACAGTGGCAGACCTGTGCCCACCAGTACTGTACACCAGTGTTATACGATGACAGACCTGTACCCACCAGTACTGTAACCCAGTGTTATACAGTGACAGACCTGTACCCATCAGTATTGTACCCCAGTGTCATCTATTGTACCCCAGTGTCAGACAGTGACAGACCTGTACCCACCAGTACTGTACCCCAGTGTTATACGGTGACAGACCTGTACCCACCAGTACTTTACCACAGTGTTATACAGTGACAGAACTGTACCCACCAGTACTGTACCCCAGTGTTATACAGTGACAGATCTGTACCCACCAGTACTGTACCCCAGTGTTATACAGTGACAGACCTGTACCCACCAGTACTGTACCCAAGTGTTGTACAATGACAGACCTGTACCCACCAGTACTGTACCCCAGTGTTATACAGTGACAGACCTGTACCCACCAGTACTGTACCCCAGTGTTATACGGTGACAGACCTGTACCCACCAGTACTTTACCACAGTGTTATACAGTGACAGACCTGTACCCACCAGTACTGTACCCCAGTGTTATACAGTGACAGATCTGTACCCACCAGTACTGTACCCCAGTGTTATACAGTGACAGACCTGTACCCACCAGTACTGTACCCAAGTGTTATACAATGACAGACCTGTACCCACCAGTACTGTACCCCAGTGTTATACAGTGACAGACCTGTACCCACTAGTACTGTACCCCAGTGTTATACAGTGACAGACCTGTACCCACCAGTACTGTACCTCAGTGTTACACAGTGACAGACCTGTACCCACCAGTACTGTACCCCAGTGTTATACAGTGACAGACCTGTGCCCACCAGTACTGTACCCCAGTGTTATACAGTGACAGACCTGTACCCACCAGTACTGTACCCCAGAGTTATACACTGACAGACCTGTACCCACCAGTAATTTACCCCAGTGTTATACAGTGACAGACCAGTACCCACCAGCACTGTACCCCAGTGTTATACAGTGACAGACTTGTACCCACCAGTACTGTACCCCAGTGTTATACAGTGACAGACTTGTACCCATCAGTATTGTACCCCAGTGTCAGACAGTGACAGACCTGTACCCATCAGTATTGTACCCCAGTGTCAGACAGTGACAGACCTGTACCCATCAGTACTGTACCCCAGTGTTATACAGTGACAGACCTGTACCCACCAGTACTATACACCAGTATTAGTGACAGACCTGTACCCACCAGTACTGTACCCCAGTGTTATACAGTGACCGACCTGTACCCACCAGTGCTGTACCCCAGAGGTATACAGTGACAGACCTGTACCCACCTGTACTGTACCCCAGTGTTATACAGTGACAGACCTGTACCCACCAGTACTGTACCCCAGTGTTATACAGTGACAGACCTGTACCCACCAGTACTGTACCCCAGTGTCAGACAGTGACAGACCTGTACCCACCAGTACTGTACACCAGTATTAGTGACAGACCTGTACCCACCAGTACTGTACCCCAGTGTTATAAAGTGACAGACCTGTACCCACCAGTGCTGTACCCCAGAGTTATACAGTGACAGACCTGTACCCACCAGTACTGTACCCCAGTGTTATACAGTGACAGACCTGTACCCACCTGTACTGTACCCCAGTGTTATACGGTGACCGAACCTGTACCCACCAGTACTGTACCCCAGTGTTATACAGTGACAGACCTGTACCCACCAGCACTGTACCCCAGTGTTATACAATGACAGACCTGTACCCACCAGTACTGTACCCCAGTGTTATACAGTGACAGACCTGTACCCACCAGTACTGTACCCCAGTGTTATACAGTGACAGACGTGTACCCACCAGTATTGTACCCCAGTGTCAGACAGTGACTGACCTGTACCCACCAGTATTGTACCCCAGTGTCAGACAGTGACAGACCTGTACCCACCAGTACTGTACCCCAGTGTTATACGATAACAGACCTGTACCCACCAGCACTGTAACCCAGTGTTATACAGTTACAGACCTGTACCCACCAGTATTGTACCCCAGTGTCAGACAGTGACTGACCTGTACCCACCAGTATTGTACCCCAGTGTCAGACAGTGACAGACCTGTACCCACCAGTACTGTACCCCAGTGTTATACGGTGACAGACCTGTACCCATCAGTACTGTACCCCAGTGTTATACAGTGACAGACCTGTACCCACCAGTACTGTACCTCAGTGTTATACAGTGACAGACCTGTACCCACCAGTACGATACACCAGTATTAGTGACAGACCTGTACCCACCAGTACTGTACCCCAGTGTTATAAAGTGACAGACCTGTACCCACCAGTGCTGTACCCCAGAGTTATACAGTGACAGACCTGTACCCACCAGTACTGTACCCCAGTGTTATACAGTGACAGACCTGTACCCACCAGTACTGTACCCCAGTGTTATACGGTGACCGAGCCTGTACCCACCAGTACTGTACCCCAGTGTTATACAGTGACAGACCTGTACCCACCAGCACTGTAACCCAGTGTTATACAGTGACAGACCTGTACCCACCAGTACTGTACCCCAGTGTTATACAGTGACAGACCTGTACCCACCAGTACTGTACCCCAGTGTTATACGGTGACCGAGCCTGTACCCACCAGTACTGTACCCCAGTGTTATACAGTGACAGACCTGTACCCACCAGCACTGTAACCCAGTGTTATACAGTGACAGACCTGTACCCACCAGTACTGTACCCCAGTGTTATACAGTGACAGACCTGTACCCACCAGTACTGTACCCCAGTGTCAGACAGTGACAGACCTGTACCCACCAGTACTGTACCCCAGTGTTATACAGTGACAGACCTGTACCAACAAGTACTGTACCCCAGTGTTATACAGTGACAGACCTGTACCCACCAGTACTGTACCCCAGTGTTATACAATGACAGACCTGTACCCACCAGTACTGTACCCCAGTGTTATACAGTGACAGACCTGTACCCACCAGTACTGTACCCCAGTGTTATACAGTGACAGACGTGTACCCACCAGTACTGTACCCCAGTGTTATACAGTGGCAGACCTGTGCCCACCAGAACTGTACACCAGTGTTATACGATGACAGACCTGTACCCACCAGTACTTTACCACAGTGTTATACAGTGACAGACCTGTACCCACCAGTACTGTACCCCAGTGTTATACAGTGACAGACGTGTACCCACCAGCACTGTAACCCAGTGTTATACAGTTACAGACCTGTACCCACCAGTATTGTACCCCAGTGTCAGACAGTGACTGACCTGTACCCACCAGTATTGTACCCCAGTGTCAGACAGTGACAGACCTGTACCCACCAGTACTGTACCCCAGTGTTATACGGTGACAGACCTGTACCCACCAGTACTTTACCACAGTGTTATACAGTGACAGACCTGTACCCACCAGTACTGTACCCCAGTGTTATACAGTGACAGATCTGTACCCACCAGTACTGTAACCCAGTGTTATACAGTGACAGACCTGTACCCACCAGTACTGTACCCAAGAGTTATACAGTGACAGACCTGTACCCACCAGTAATTTACCCCAGTGTTATACAGTGACAGACCTGTACCCACCAGCACTGTACCTGTGTTATACAGTGACAGACCTCTACCCACCAGGACTGTACCCCAGTGTTATACAGTGACAGACCTGTACCCACCAGTACTGTACCCCAGAGTTATACAGTGACAGACCTGTACCCACCAGTACTGTACCCCAGTGTAATACAGTGGCAGACCTGTGCCCACCAATACTGTACCCCAGTGTTATACAGTGACAGACCTGTACCCACCAGTACTGTACCCCAGCGTTATACAGTGACAGACCTGTACCCACCAGTACTGTACCCCAGTGTTATACAGTGACAGACCTGTACCCACCAGTACTGTACCCGTGTTATACAGTGACAGACCTGTACCCACCAGTACTGTACCCCAGTGTTATACAGTGACAGACCTGTACCCACCAGTACTGTACCACAGTGTTATACGGTGACAGACCTGCACCCACCAGTACTGTACCCGTGTTATACAGTGACAGACCTGTACCCACCAGTACTGTACCACAGTGTTATACAGTGACAGACCTGTACCCACCAGTACTGTACCCCAGTGTTATACAGTGACAGACCTGTACCCACCAGTACTGTACCCCAGTGTTATACAGTGACAGACCTGTACCCGCCAGTACTGTACCCCAGTGTTAAACAGTGACAGACCTGTACCCATCAGTACTGTACCCCAGTGTTATACAGTGACAGACCTGTACCCACCAGTACTGTATCCCAGTGTTATACAGTGACAGACCTGTACCCATCAGTACTGTACCCCAGTGTTATACAGTGACAGACCTGTACCCACCAGTACTGTACCCCTTGTGTTATACAGTGACAGACCTGTACCCACCAGTACTGTACCCCAGTGTTATACAGTGACAGGCCTGTACCCACCAGTACTGTACCCCAGTGTTAAACAGTGACAGACCTGTACCCATCAGTACTGTACCCCAGTGTTATACAGTGACAGACCTGTACCCACCAGTACTGTATCCCAGTGTTATACAGTGACAGACCTGTACCCACCTGTACTGTACCCCAGTGTTATACAGTGACAGACCTGTACCCACCAGTACTGTAACCCAGTGTTATACAGTGACAGACCTGTACCCACCAGTACTGTACCCCAGTATTATACAGTGACAGGCCTGTGCCCACCAGTACTGTACCCCCTTGTTATACAGTGACATACCTCTACCCACCAGTACTGGACCCCGTGTTATACAGTGACAGACCTGTGCCCACCAGTACTGTACCTCAGTGTTATACAGTGACAGACCTGTACCCACCAGTACTGTACCCCAGAGTTATACAGTGACAGACCTGTACCCACCAGTAATTTACCCCAGTGTTATACAGTGACAGAACTGTACCCACCAGTACTGTACCCCAGTGTTATACAGTGACAGACCTGTGCCCACCAGTACTGTACCCCAGTGTTATACAGTGACAGACCTGTACCCACCAGTACTGTACCACAGTGTTATACAATGACAGACCTGTACCCACCAGTACTGCACCCCAGTGTTATACAGTGACAGACCTGTACCCACCAGTACTGTACCCCAGTGTTATACAGTGACAGATCTGTACCCACCAGTACTGTAACCCAGTGTTATACAGTGACAGACCTGTACCCACCAGTACTGTACCCAAGAGTTATACAGTGACAGACCTGTACCCACCAGTAATTTACCCCAGTGTTATACAGTGACAGACCTGTACCCACCAGCACTGTACCTGTGTTATACAGTGACAGACCTCTACCCACCAGGACTGTACCCCAGTGTTATACAGTGACAGACCTGTACCCACCAGTACTGTACCCCAGAGTTATACAGTGACAGACCTGTACCCACCAGTACTGTACCCCAGTGTAATACAGTGGCAGACCTGTGCCCACCAGTACTGTACCCCAGTGTTATACAGTGACAGACCTGTACCCACCAGTACTGTACCTCAGCGTTATACAGTGACAGACCTGTACCCACCAGTACTGTACCCCAGTGTTATACAGTGACAGACCTGTACCCACCAGTACTGTACCCGTGTTATACAGTGACAGACCTGTACCCACCAGTACTGTACCCCAGTGTTATACAGTGACAGACCTGTACCCACCAGTACTGTACCACAGTGTTATACGGTGACAGACCTGCACCCACCAGTACTGTACCCGTGTTATACAGTGACAGACCTGTACCCACCAGTACTGTACCACAGTGTTATACAGTGACAGACCTGTACCCACCAGTACTGTACCCCAGTGTTATACAGTGACAGACCTGTACCCACCAGTACTGTACCCCAGTGTTATACAGTGACAGACCTGTACCCACCAGTACTGTACCCCAGTGTTAAACAGTGACAGACCTGTACCCATCAGTACTGTACCCCAGTGTTATACAGTGACAGACCTGTACCCACCAGTACTGTATCCCAGTGTTATACAGTGACAGACCTGTACCCATCAGTACTGTACCCCAGTGTTATACAGTGACAGACCTGTACCCACCAGTACTGTACCCCTTGTGTTATACAGTGACAGACCTGTACCCACCAGTACTGTACCCCAGTGTTATACAGTGACAGGCCTGTACCCACCAGTACTGTACCCCAGTGTTAAACAGTGACAGACCTGTACCCATCAGTACTGTACCCCAGTGTTATACAGTGACAGACCTGTACCCACCAGTACTGTATCCCAGTGTTATACAGTGACAGACCTGTACCCACCTGTACTGTACCCCAGTGTTATACAGTGACAGACCTGTACCCACCAGTACTGTAACCCAGTGTTATACATTGACAGACCTGTACCCACCAGTACTGTACCCCAGTATTATACAGTGACAGGCCTGTGCCCACCAGTACTGTACCCCCTTGTTATACAGTGACATACCTCTACCCACCAGTACTGGACCCCGTGTTATACAGTGACAGACCTGTGCCCACCAGTACTGTACCTCAGTGTTATACAGTGACAGACCTGTACCCACCAGTACTGTACCCCAGAGTTATACAGTGACAGACCTGTACCCACCAGTAATTTACCCCAGTGTTATACAGTGACAGAACTGTACCCACCAGTACTGTACCCCAGTGTTATACAGTGACAGACCTGTGCCCACCAGTACTGTACCCCAGTGTTATACAGTGACAGACCTGTACCCACCAGTACTGTACCACAGTGTTATACAATGACAGACCTGTACCCACCAGTACTGCACCCCAGTGTTATACAGTGACAGACCTGTACCCACCAGTACTGTACCACAGTGTTATACAATGACAGACCTGTACCCACCAGTACTGTACCCCAGTGTTATACAGTGACAGACCTGTACCCACCAGTACTGCACTCCAGTGTTATACAGTGGCAGACCTGTGCCCACCAGTACTGTACACCAGTGTTATACGATGACAGACCTGTGCCCACCAGTACTGTAACCCAGTGTTATACAGTGACAGACCTGTACCCACCAGTATTGTACCCCAGTGTCAGACAGTGACAGACCTGTACCCACCAGTATTGTACCCCAGTGTCAGACAGTGACTGACCTGTACCCACCAGTATTGTACCCCAGTGTTATACAGTGACAGACCTGTGCCCACCAGTATTGTACCCCAGTGTCAGACAGTGACTGACCTGTACCCACCAGTATTGTACCCCAGTGTTATACGGTGACAGACCTGTACCCACCAGCACTTTACCACAGTGTTATACAGTGACAGATCTGTACCCACCAGTACTGTACCCCAGTGTTATACGGTGACAGACCTCTACCCACCAGTACTGTACCCCAGTGTTATACAGTGACAGACCTGCACCCACCAGTACTGTACCCCAGTGTTATACAGTGACAGACCTGTACCCACCAGTACTGTACCCCAGTGTTATACAGTGACAGACCTGTACCCACCAGTACTGTACCCCAGTGTTAAACAGTGACTGACCTGTATCCACCAGTATTGTACCCCAGTGTTATACAGTGACTGACCTGTACCCACCAGTATTGTACCCCAGTGTCAGACAATGACAGACCTGTACCCACCAGTACTGTACCCCAGTGTTATACAGTGACAGACCTGTACCCACCAGAACTGTACCCCAGAGTTATACAGTGACAGACCTGTACCCACCAGTAATTTACCCCAGTGTTATACAGTGACAGACCTGTACCCACCAGTACTGTACCCGTGTTATACAGTGACAGACCTGTACCCACCAGTACTGTACCCCAGTGTTATACGGTGACAGACCTCTACCCACCAGTACTGTACCCCAGTGTTATACAGTGACAGACCTGCACCCACCAGTACTGTACCCCAGTGTTATACAGTGACAGACCTGTACCCACCAGTACTGTACCCCAGTGTTATACAGTGACAGACCTGTACCCACCAGTACTGTACCCCAGTGTTATACAGTGACAGACCTGTACCCACCAGTACTGTACCCCAGTGTTATACAGTGACAGACCTGTACCCACCTGTACTGTACCCCAGTGTTATACAGTGACAGACCTGTACCCACCAGTACTGTACCCCAGTGTTATACAGTGACAGACCTGTACCCACCAGTACTGTACCCGTGTTATACAGTGACAGACCTGTACCCCCCAGTACTGTACCACAGTGTTATACAGTGACAGACCTGTACCCACCAGTACTGTACCCCAGTGTTATACAGTGACAGACCTGTACCCACCAGTACTGTACCCCAGTGTTATACAGTGACAGACCTGTACCCACCAGTACTGTACCCCAGTGTTATACAGTGACAGACCTCTACCCACCAGTACTGTACCCCAGTGTTATACAGTGACAGACCTGTACCCACCAGTACTGTACCCCAGTGTTATACAGTGACAGACCTTTACCCACCAGTACTGTACCCCAGTGTTATACAGTGACAGACGTGTACCCACCAGTACTGTACCCCAGTGTTATACAGTGACAGACCTGTACCCACCAGTACTGTACCCCAGTGTTATACAGTGGCAGACATGTACCCACCAGTACTGTACCCCAGAGTTATACAGTGACAGACCTGTACCCACCAGTATTGTACCCCAGTGTCAGACAGTGACTGACCTGTACCCACCAGTATTGTACCCCAGTGTTATACAGTGACAGACCTGTACCCACCAGTATTGTACCCCAGTGTCAGACAGTGACTGACCTGTACCCACCAGTATTGTACCCCAGTGTTATACGGTGACAGACCTGTACCCACCAGCACTTTACCACAGTGTTATACAGTGACAGATCTGTACCCACCAGTACTGTACCCCAGTGTTATACGGTGACAGACCTCTACCCACCAGTACTGTACCCCAGTGTTATACAGTGACAGACCTGCACCCACCAGTACTGTACCCCAGTGTTATACAGTGACAGACCTGTACCCACCAGTACTGTACCCCAGTGTTATACAGTGACAGACCTGTACCCACCAGTACTGTACCCCAGTGTTAAACAGTGACTGACCTGTACCCACCAGTATTGTACCCCAGTGTTATACAGTGACTGACCTGTACCCACCAGTATTGTACCCCAGTGTCAGACAATGACAGACCTGTACCCACCAGTACTGTACCCCAGTGTTATACAGTGACAGACCTGTACCCACCAGTACTGTACCCCAGAGTTATACAGTGACAGACCTGTACCCACCAGTAATTTACCCCAGTGTTATACAGTGACAGACCTGTACCCACCAGTACTGTACCCGTGTTATACAGTGACAGACCTGTACCCACCAGTACTGTACCCCAGTGTTATACGGTGACAGACCTCTACCCACCAGTACTGTACCCCAGTGTTATACAGTGACAGACCTGCACCCACCAGTACTGTACCCCAGTGTTATACAGTGACAGACCTGTACCCACCAGTACTGTACCCCAGTGTTATACAGTGACAGACCTGTACCCACCAGTACTGTACCCCAGTGTTATACAGTGACAGACCTGTACCCACCAGTACTGTACCCCAGTGTTATACAGTGGCAGACCTGTACCCACCTGTACTGTACCCCAGTGTTATACAGTGACAGACCTGTACCCACCAGTACTGTACCCCAGTGTTATACAGTGACAGACCTGTACCCACCAGTACTGTACCCGTGTTATACAGTGACAGACCTGTACCCCCCAGTACTGTACCCCAGTGTTATACAGTGACAGACCTGTACCCACCAGTACTGTACCCCAGTGTTATACAGTGACAGACCTGTACCCACCAGTACTGTACCCCAGTGTTATACAGTGACAGACCTGTACCCACCAGTACTGTACCCCAGTGTTATACAGTGACAGACCTCTACCCACCAGTACTGTACCCCAGTGTTATACAGTGACAGACCTGTACCCACCAGTACTGTACCCCAGTGTTATACAGTGACAGACCTTTACCCACCAGTACTGTACCCCAGTGTTATACAGTGACAGACGTGTACCCACCAGTACTGTACCCCAGTGTTATACAGTGACAGACCTGTACCCACCAGTACTGTACCCCAGTGTTATACAGTGGCAGACCTGTACCCACCAGTACTGTACCCCAGAGTTATACAGTGACAGACCTGTACCCACCAGTACTGTACCCCAGTGTTATACAGTGACAGACCTGTACCCACCAGTACTGTACCCCAGTGTTATACAGTGACAGACCTGTACCCACCAGTACTGTACCCGTGTTATACAGTGACAGACCTGTACCGACCAGTACTTTACCACAGTGTTATACAGTGACAGACCTGTACCCACCAGTACTGTACCCCAGTGTTATACAGTGACAGATCTGTACCCACCAGTATTGTACCCCAGTGTTATACAGTGACAGACCTGTACCCACCAGTA
Organism: Pristiophorus japonicus; assembly: GCF_044704955.1. Classification (NCBI taxonomy): domain Eukaryota; kingdom Metazoa; phylum Chordata; class Chondrichthyes; family Pristiophoridae; genus Pristiophorus; species Pristiophorus japonicus. The sequence continues at coordinate 4,324,900 of NC_091979.1, forward strand.
CTGTACCCCAGAGTTATACAGTGATAGACCTGTACCCACCAGTAATTTACCCCAGTGTTATACAGTGACAGACCTGTACCCACCAGCACTGTACCCGTGTTATACAGTGACAGACCTGTACCCACCAGTACTGTTCCCCAGTGTTATACAGTGACAGACCTCTACCCACCAGTACTGTACCCCAGTGTTATACAGTGACAGACCTGTACCCACCAGTACTGTACCCCAGTGTTATACAGTGACAGACCTGTACCCACCAGTACTGTACCCCAGTGTTATACAGTGACAGACCTGTACCCACCAGTACTGTACCCCAGTGTTATACAGTGACAGACCTGTACTCACCAGTACTGTACCACAGTGTTATACAGTGACAGACCTGTACCCACCAGTACTGTACTCCAGTGTTATACAGTGGCAGACCTGTGCCCACCAGTACTGTACCCCAGTGTTATACAGTGACAGACCTGTACCCACCAGTACTGTACCCCAGAGTTATACAGTGACAGACCTGTACCCACCAGTACTGTACCCCAGAGTTATACAGTGACAGACCTGTACCCACCAGTACTGTACCCCAGTGTTATACAGTGACAGACCTGTACCCACCAGTACTGTACCCCAGTGTTATACAGTGAAAGACCTGTACCCACCAGTACTGTACCCTAGTGTTATACAGTGACAGACCTGTACCCACCAGTACTGTACCCCAGTGTTATACAGTGACCGAACCTGTACCCACCAGTACTGTACCCCAGTGTTATACGGTGACCGGGCCTGTACCCACCAGTACTGTACCCCAGTGTTATACAGTGACAGACCTGTACCAACCAGTACTGTAACCCAGTGTTATACAGTGACAGACCTGTACCCACCAGTACTGTACCCCAGTGTTATACAGTGACAGACCTGTATCCACCAGTACTGTACCGCAGTGTAATACAGTGACAGACCTCTACCCACCAGTACTGTACCCCAGTGTTATACAGTGACAGACCTGTACCCACCAGTACTGTACCCCAGTGTTATACAGTGACAGACCTTTACCCACCAGTACTGTACCCCAGTGTTATACAGTGACAGACGTGTACGCACCAGTACTGTACCCCAGTGTTACACAGTGACAGACCTGTACCCACCAGTACTGTACCCCGTGTTATACTGTGACAGACCTGTACCCACCAGTACTGTACCCCAGAGTTATACAGTGACAGACCTGTACCCACCAGTACTGTACCCCAGTGTTATACAGTGACAGACCTGTACCCACCAGTACTGTACCCCAGTGTTATACAGTGACAGACCTGTACCCACCAGTACTGTACCCGTGTTATACGGTGACAGACCTGTACCCACCAGTACTTTACCACAGTGTTATACAGTGACAGACCTGTACCCACCAGTACTGTACCCCAGTGTTATACAGTGACAGATCTGTACCCACCAGTATTGTACCCCAGTGTTATACAGTGACAGACCTGTACCCACCAGTACTGTACCCCAGAGTTATACAGTGATAGACCTGTATCCACCAGTAATTTACCCCAGTGTTATACAGTGACAGACCTGTACCCACCAGCACTGTACCCGTGTTATACAGTGACAGACCTGTACCCACCAGTACTGTACCCCAGTGTTATACAGTGACAGACCTCTACCCACCAGTACTGTACCCCAGTGTTACACAGTGACAGACCTGTACCCACCAGTACTGTACCCCAGTGTTATACAGTGACAGACCTGTACCCACCAGTACTGTACCCCAGTGTTATACAGTGGCAGACCTGTGCCCACCAGTACTGTACCCCAGTGTTATACAGTGACAGACCTGTACCCACCAGTACTGTACCCCAGAGTTATACAGTGACAGACCTGTACCCACCAGTACTGTACCCCAGTGTTATACAGTGACAGACCTTACCCACCAGTACTGTACCCTAGTGTTATACAGTGAAAGACATGTACCCACCAGTACTGTACCCTAGTGTTATACAGTGACAGACCTGTACCCACCAGTACTGTACCCCAGTGTTATACGGTGACCGAGCCTGTACCCAAGTGTTATACAGTGACAGACCTGTACCCACCAGTACTGTAACCCAGTGTTATACAGTGACAGACCTGTACCCACCAGTACTGTACCCCAGTGTTATACAGTGACAGACCTGTACCCACCAGTACTGTACCGCAGTGTTATACAGTGACAGACCTGTACCCACCAGTATTGTACCCCAGTGTCAGACAGTGACAGACCAGTACCCACCAGTACTGTACCCCAGTGTTATACAGTGACAGACCTGTACCCTCCAGTACTGTACCTCAGTGTTACACAGTGACGGACCTGTACCCACCAGTACTGTACCCCGTGTTATACTGTGACAGACCTGTGCCCACCAGTACTGTACCCCAGTGTTATACAGTGACAGACCTGTGCCCACCAGTACTGTACCCCAGTGTTATACAGTGACAAACCTGTGCCCACCAGTACTGTACCCCCGTGTTATACAGTGACAGACCTCTACCCACCAGTACTGGACCCCGTGTTATACAGTGACAGACCTGTGCCCACCAGTACTGTACCTCAGTGTTATACAGTGACAGACCTGTACCCACCAGTACTGTACCCGTGTTATACAGTGACAGACCTCTACCCACCAGTACTGTACCACAGTGTTATACAGTGACAGACGTGTACCCACCAGTACTGTACCCCAGTGTTATACAGTGGCAGACCTGTGCCCACCAGTACTGTACACCAGTGTTATACGATGACAGACCTGTACCCACCAGCACTGTAACCCAGTGTTATACAGTGACAGACCTGTACCCACCAGTACTGTAACCCAGTGTTATACAGTGACAGACCTGTACCCACCAGTATTGTACCCCAGTGTCAGACAGTGACAGACCTGTACCCACCAGTATTGTACCCCAGTGTCAGACAGTGACAGACCTGTACCCACCAGTACTGTAGCCCAGTGGTATACGGTGACAGACCTGTACCCACCAGTACTTTACCACAGTGTTATACAGTGACAGACCTGTACCCACCAGTACTGTACCCCAGTGTTATACAGTGACAGATCTGTACCCACCAGTACTATAACCCAGTGTTATACAGTGACAGACCTGTACCCACCAGTACTGTACCCCAGAGTTATACAGTGACAGACCTGTACCCACCAGTAATTTACCCCAGTGTTATACAGTGACAGACCTGTACCCACCAGCACTGTACCCGTGTTATACAGTGACAGACCTCTACCCACCAGTACTGTACCCCAGTGTTATCCAGTGACAGACCTGTACCCACCAGTACTGTACCCCAGTGTTATACAGTGACAGACCTGTACCCACCAGTACTGTACCCCAGTGTTATACAGTGACAGACCTGTACCCACCAGTACTGTACCCCAGTGTTATACAGTGGCAGACCTGTGCCCACCAGTACTGTACCCCAGTGTTATACAGTGACAGACCTATACCCACCAGTACTGTACCCCAGTGTTATACAGTGACAGACCTGTACCCACCAGTACTGTACCCCAGTGTTATACAGTGACAGACCTGTACCCACCAGTACTGTACCCCAGTGTTATACAGTGACAGACCTATACCCACCAGTACTGTACCCCAGTGTTATACAGTGACAGACCTGTACCCACCAGTACTGTACCCGTGTTATACAGTGACAGACCTGTACCCACCAGTACTGTACACCAGTGTTATACGGTCACAGACCTGTACCCACCAGTACTTTACCACAGTGTTATACAGTGACAGATCTGTACCCACCAGTACTGTACCCCAATGTTATACAGTGACAGACCTGTACCCACCAGTACTGTACCCCAATGTTATACAGTGACAGACCTGTACCCACCAGTACTGTACCCCAGTGTTATACAGTGACAGACCTGCACCCACCAGTACTGTACCCCAATGTTATACAGTGACAGACCTGTACCCACCAGTACTGTACCCCAGTGTTATACAGTGACAGACCTGTACCCACCAGTACTGTACCCCAGTGTTATACAGTGACAGACCTATACCCACCAGTACTGTACCCCAGTGTTATACAGTGACAGACCTGTACCCACCAGTACTGTACCCCAGAGTTATACAGTGACAGACCTGTACCCACCAGTACTGTACCCCAGTGTTATACAGTGACAGACCTATACCCACCAGTACTGTACCCCAGTGTTATACAGTGACAGACCTGTACCCACCAGTACTGTACCCGTGTTATACAGTGACAGACCTGTACCCACCAGTACTGTACACCAGTGTTATACGGTGACAGACCTGTACCCACCAGTACTTTACCCCAGTGTTATACAGTGACAGACCTGTACCCACCAGTACTGTACCCCAGTGTTATACAGTGACAGACCTGTACCCACCAGTACTGTACCCGTGTTATACGGTGACAGACCTGTACCCACCAGTACTTTACCACAGTGTTATACAGTGACAGACCTGTACCCACCAGTACTGTACCCCAGTGTTATACAGTGACAGATCTGTACCCACCAGTATTGTACCCCAGTGTTATACAGTGACCGACCTGTACCCACCAGTACTGTACCCCAGAGTTATACAGTGATAGACCTGTATCCACCAGTAATTTACCCCAGTGTTATACAGTGACAGACCTGTACCCACCAGCACTGTACCCGTGTTATACAGTGACAGACCTGTACCCACCAGTACTGTACCCCAGTGTTATACAGTGACAGACCTCTACCCACCAGTACTGTACCCCAGTGTTACACAGTGACAGACCTGTACCCACCAGTACTGTACCCCAGTGTTATACAGTGACAGACCTGTACCCACCAGTACTGTACCCCAGTGTTATACAGTGGCAGACCTGTGCCCACCAGTACTGTACCCCAGTGTTATACAGTGACAGACCTGTACCCACCAGTACTGTACCCCAGAGTTATACAGTGACAGACCTGTACCCACCAGTACTGTACCCCAGTGTTATACAGTGACAGACCTGTACCCACCAGTACTGTACCCTAGTGTTATACAGTGAAAGACCTGTACCCACCAGTACTGTACCCTAGTGTTATACAGTGACAGACCTGTACCCACCAGTACTGTACCCCAGTGTTATACGGTGACCGAGCCTGTACCCACCAGTACTGTACCCCAGTGTTATACGGTGACCGAGCCTGTACCCACCAGTATTGTACCCCAGTGTGAGACAGTGACAGACCTGTACCCACCAGTATTGTACCCCAGTGTCAGACAGTGACAGATCAGTACCCACCAGTACTGTACCCCAGTGTTATACAGTGACAGACCTGTACCCTCCAGTACTGTGCCTCAGTGTTACACAGTGACGGACCGTACCCACCAGTACTGTACCCCGTGTTATACTGTGACAGACCTGTGCCCACCAGTACTGTACCCCAGTGTTATACAGCGACAGACCTGTGTCCACCAGTACTGTACCCCAGTGTTATACAGTGACAAACCTGTGCCCACCAGTACTGTACCCCCGTGTTATACAGTGACAGACCTCTACCCACCAGTACTGGACCCCGTGTTATACAGTGACAGACCTGTGCCCACCAGTACTGTACCTCAGTGTTATACAGTGACAGACCTGTACCCACCAGTACTGTACCCCAGTGTTATACAGTGACAGACCTGTACCCACCAGTACTGTACCACAGTGTTACACAGTGACAGACCTGTACCCACCAGTACTGCACCCCAGTGTTATACAGTGACAGATGTGTACCCACCAGTACTGTACCCCAGTGTTATACAGTGGCAGACCTGTGCCCACCAGTACTGTACCCCAGTGTTATACGATGACAGACCTGTACCCACCAGCACTGTAACCCAGTGTTATACAGTGACAGACCTGTACCCACCAGTATTGTACCCCAGTGTCAGACACTGACAGACCTGTATCCACCAGTATTGTACCCCAGTGTCAGACAGTGACTGACCTGTACCCACCAGTATTGTACCCCAGTGTCAGACAGTGACAGACCTGTACCCACCAGTACTGTACCCCAGTGTTATACGGTGACAGACCTGTACCCACCAGTACTTTACCACAGTGTTATACTGGGACAGACCTGTACCCACCAGTACTGTACCCCAGTGTTATACAGTGACAGATCTGTACCCACCAGTACTGTAACCCAGTGTTATACAGTGACACACCTGTACCCACCAGTACTGTACCCCAGTGTTATACAGTGACAGACCTGTACCCACCAGTACTGTAACCCAGTGTTATACAGTGACAGACCTGTACCCACCAGTACTGTACCCCAGAGTTATACAGTGACAGACCTGTACTCACCAGTAATTTACCCCAGTGTTATACAGTGACATACCTGTACCCACCAGCACTGTACCCCAGTGTTATACAGTGACAGACCTCTACCCACCAGTACTGTACCCGTGTTATACAGTGACAGACCTGTACCCACCAGTACTGTACCCCAGTGTTATACAGTGACAGACCTGTACCCACCAGTACTGTACCCCAGTGTTATACAGTGGCAGACCTGTACCCACCAGTACTGTACCACAGTGTTATACAGTGACAGACCTGTACCCACCAGTACTGTACCCCAGTGTTATACAGTGACAGACCTGTACCCACCAGTACTGTACCCCAGTGTTATACAGTGACAGGCCTGTACCCACTAGTACTGTACCCCAGTGTTAAACAGTGACAGACCTGTACCCATCAGTACTGTACCCCAGTGTTATACAGTGACAGACCTGTACCCACCAGTACTGTATCCCAGTGTTATACAGTGACAGACCTGTACCCATCAGTACTGTACCCCAGTGTTATACAGTGACAGACCTGTACCCACCAGTACTGTACCCCAGTGTTATACAGTGACAGACCTGTACCCACCAGTACTGTACCCCAGTGTTATACAGTGACAGGCCTGTACCCACCAGTACTGTACCCCAGTGTTAAACAGTGACAGACCTGTACCCATCAGTACTGTACCCCAGTGTTATACAGTGGCAGACCTGTGCCCACCAGTACTGTACCCCAGTGTTATACAGTGACAGACCTGTACCCACCAGTACTGTACCCCAGAGTTATACAGTGACAGACCTGTACCCACCAGTACTGTACCCCAGTGTTATACAGTGACAGACCTGTACCCACCAGTACTGTACCCTAGTGTTATACAGTGAAAGACCTGTACCCACCAGTACTGTACCCTAGTGTGATACAGTGACAGACCTGTACCCACCAGTACTGTACCCCAGTGTTATACGGTGACCGAGCCTGTACCCACCAGTACTGTACCCCAGTGTTATACGGTGACCGAGCCTGTACCCACCAGTACTGTACCTCAGTGTTATACAGTGACAGACCTGTACCCACCAGTACTGTAACCCAGTGTTATACAGTGGCAGACCTGTGCCCACCAGAACTGTACACCAGTGTTATACGATGACAGACCTGTACCCACCAGCACTGTAATCCAGTGTTATACAGTTACAGACCTGTACCCACCAGTATTGTACCCCAGTGTCAGACAGTGACTGACCTGTACCCACCAGTATTGTACCCCAGTGTCAGACAGTGACAGACCTGTACCCACCAGTACTGTACCCCAGTGTTATACGGTGACAGACCTGTACCCACCAGTACTTTACCACAGTGTTATACAGTGACAGACCTGTACCCACCAGTACTGTACCCCAGTGTTATACAGTGACAGATCTGTACCCACCAGTACTGTAACCCAGTGTTATACAGTGACAGACCTGTACCCACCAGTACTGTACCCAAGAGTTATACAGTGACAGACCTGTACCCACCAGTAATTTACCCCAGTGTTATACAGTGACAGACCTGTACCCACCAGCACTGTACCTGTGTTATACAGTGACAGACCTCTACCCACCAGGACTGTACCCGAGTGTTATACAGTGACAGACCTGTACCCACCAGTACTGTACCCCAGAGTTATACAGTGACAGACCTGTACCCACCAGTACTGTACCCCAGTGTAATACAGTGGCAGACCTGTGCCCACCAGTACTGTACCCCAGTGTTATACAGTGACAGACCTGTACCCACCAGTACTGTACCCCAGCGTTATACAGTGACAGACCTGTACCCACCAGTACTGTACCCCAGTGTTATACAGTGACAGACCTGTACCCACCAGTACTGTACCCCAGTGTTATACAGTGACAGACCTGTACCCACCAGTACTGTACCCCAGTGTTATACAGTGACAGACCTGTACCCACCAGTACTGTACCACAGTGTTATACGGTGACAGACCTGCACCCATCAGTACTGTACCCGTGTTATACAGTGACAGACCTGTACCCACCAGTACTGTACCACAGTGTTATACAGTGACAGACCTGTACCCACCAGTACTGTACCCCAGTGTTATACAGTGACAGACCTGTACCCACCAGTACTGTACCCCGGTGTTATACAGTGACAGACCTGTACCCACCAGTACTGTACCCCAGTGTTAAACAGTGACAGACCTGTACCCATCAGTACTGTACCCCAGTGTTATACAGTGACAGACCTGTACCCACCAGTACTGTATCCCAGTGTTATACAGTGACAGACCTGTACCCATCAGTACTGTACCCCAGTGTTATACAGTGACAGACCTGTACCCACCAGTACTGTACCCCTTGTGTTATACAGTGACAGACCTGTACCCACCAGTACTGTACCCCAGTGTTATACAGTGACAGGCCTGCACCCACCAGTACTGTACCCCAGTGTTAAACAGTGACAGACCTGCACCCATCAGTACTGTACCCCAGTGTTATACAGTGACAGACCTGTACCCACCAGTACTGTATCCCAGTGTTATACAGTGACAGACCTGTACCCACCTGTACTGTACCCCAGTGTTATACAGTGACAGACCTGTACCCACCAGTACTGTAACCCAGTGTTATACAGTGACAGACCTGTACCCACCAGTACTGTACCCCAGTATTATACAGTGACAGGCCTGTGCCCACCAGTACTGTACCCCCTTGTTATACAGTGACATACCTCTACCCACCAGTACTGGACCCCGTGTTATACAGTGACAGACCTGTGCCCACCAGAACTGTACCTCAGTGTTATACAGTGACAGACCTCTCCCACCAGTACTGTACCCCAGAGTTATACAGTGACAGACCTGTACCCACCAGTAATTTACCCCAGTGTTATACAGTGACAGAACTGTACCCACCAGTACTGTACCCCAGTGTTATACAATGACAGACCTGTACCCACCAGTACTGTACCCCAGTGTTATACAGTGACAGACCTGTACCCACCAGTACTGCACCCCAGTGTTATACAGTGGCAGACCTGTGCCCACCAGTACTGTACACCAGTGTTATACGATGACAGACCTGTGCCCACCAGTACTGTAACCCAGTGTTATACAGTGACAGACCTGTACCCTCCAGTATTGTACCCCAGTGTCAGACAGTGACAGACCTGTACCCACCAGTATTGTAACCCAGTGTCAGACAGTGACTGACCTGTACCCACCAGTATTGTACCCCAGTGTTATACAGTGACAGACCTGTACCCACCAGTATTGTACCCCAGTGTCAGACAGTGACTGACCTGTACCCACCAGTATTGTACCCCAGTGTTATACGGTGACAGACCTGTACCCACCAGCACTTTACCACAGTGTTATACAGTGACAGATCTGTACCCACCAGTACTGTACCCCAGTGTTATACGGTGACAGACCTCTACCCACCAGTACTGTACCCCAGTGTTGTACAGTGACAGACCTGCACCCACCAGTACTGTACCCCAGTGTTATACAGTGACAGACCTGTACCCACCAGTACTGTACCCCAGTGTTATACAGTGACAGACCTGTACCCACCAGTACTGTACCCCAGTGTTAAACAGTGACTGACCTGTACCCACCAGTATTGTACCCCAGTGTTATACAGTGACTGACCAGTACCCACCAGTATTGTACCCCAGTGTCAGACAATGACAGACCTGTACCCACCAGTACTGTACCCCAGTGTTATACAGTGACAGACCTGTACCCACCAGTACTGTACCCCAGAGTTATACAGTGACAGACCTGTACCCACCAGTACTGTACCACAGTGTTATACGGTGACAGACCTGTACCCACCAGTACTGTACCCCAGTGTTATACAGTGACAGACCTGTACCCACCAGTACTGTACCCCAGTGTTATACTGTGACAGGCCTGTACCCACTAGTACTGTACCCCAGTGTTAAACAGTGACAGACCTGTACCCATCAGTACTGTACCCCAGTGTTATACAGTGACAGACCTGTACCCACCAGTACTGTATCCCAGTGTTATACAGTGACAGACCTGTACCCATCAGTACTGTACCCCAGTGTTATACAGTGACAGACCTGTACCCACCAGTACTGTACCCCAGTGTTATACAGTGACAGACCTGTACCCACCAGTACTGTACCCCAGTGTTATACAGTGACAGGCCTGTACCCACCAGTACTGTACCCCAGTGTTAAACAGTGACAGACCTGTACCCATCAGTACTGTACCCCAGTGTTATACAGTGGCAGACCTGTGCCCACCAGTACTGTACCCCAGTGTTATACAGTGACAGACCTGTACCCACCAGTACTGTACCCCAGAGTTATACAGTGACAGACCTGTACCCACCAGTACTGTACCCCAGTGTTATACAGTGACAGACCTGTACCCACCAGTACTGTACCCTAGTGTTATACAGTGAAAGACCTGTACCCACCAGTACTGTACCCTAGTGTGATACAGTGACAGACCTGTACCCACCAGTACTGTACCCCAGTGTTATACGGTGACCGAGCCTGTACCCACCAGTACTGTACCTCAGTGTTATACGGTGACCGAGCCTGTACCCACCAGTACTGTACCTCAGTGTTATACAGTGACAGACCTGTACCCACCAGTACTGTAACCCAGTGTTATACAGTGGCAGACCTGTGCCCACCAGAACTGTACACCAGTGTTATACGATGACAGACCTGTACCCACCAGCACTGTAATCCAGTGTTATACAGTTACAGACCTGTACCCACCAGTATTGTACCCCAGTGTCAGACAGTGACTGACCTGTACCCACCAGTATTGTACCCCAGTGTCAGACAGTGACAGACCTGTACCCACCAGTACTGTACCCCAGTGTTATACGGTGACAGACCTGTACCCACCAGTACTTTACCACAGTGTTATACAGTGACAGACCTGTACCCACCAGTACTGTACCCCAGTGTTATACAGTGACAGATCTGTACGCCCAAGTACTGTAACCCAGTGTTATACAGTGACAGACCTGTACCCACCAGTACTGTACCCAAGAGTTATACAGTGACAGACCTGTACCCACCAGTAATTTACCCCAGTGTTATACAGTGACAGACCTGTACCCACCAGCACTGTACCTGTGTTATACAGTGACAGACCTCTACCCACCAGGACTGTACCCCAGTGTTATACAGTGACAGACCTGTACCCACCAGTACTGTACCCCAGAGTTATACAGTGACAGACCTGTACCCACCAGTACTGTACCCCAGTGTAATACAGTGGCAGACCTGTGCCCACCAGTACTGTACCCCAGTGTTATACAGTGACAGACCTGTACCCACCAGTACTGTACCCCAGCGTTATACAGTGACAGACCTGTACCCACCAGTACTGTACCCCAGTGTTATACAGTGACAGACCTGTACCCACCAGTACTGTACCCCAGTGTTATACAGTGACAGACCTGTACCCACCAGTACTGTACCCCAGTGTTATACAGTGACAGACCTGTACCCACCAGTACTGTACCACAGTGTTATACGGTGACAGACCTGCACCCATCAGTACTGTACCCGTGTTATACAGTGACAGACCTGTACCCACCAGTACTGTACCACAGTGTTATACAGTGACAGACCTGTACCCACCAGTACTGTACCCCAGTGTTATACAGTGACAGACCTGTACCCAGCAGTACTGTACCCCGGTGTTATACAGTGACAGACCTGTACCCACCAGTACTGTACCCCAGTGTTAAACAGTGACAGACCTGTACCCATCAGTACTGTACCCCAGTGTTATACAGTGACAGACCTGTACCCACCAGTACTGTATCCCAGTGTTATACAGTGACAGACCTGTACCCATCAGTACTGTACCCCAGTGTTATACAGTGACAGACCTGTACCCACCAGTACTGTACCCCTTGTGTTATACAGTGACAGACCTGTACCCACCAGTACTGTACCCCAGTGTTATACAGTGACAGGCCTGCACCCACCAGTACTGTACCCCAGTGTTAAACAGTGACAGACCTGCACCCATCAGTACTGTACCCCAGTGTTATACAGTGACAGACCTGTACCCACCAGTACTGTATCCCAGTGTTATACAGTGACAGACCTGTACCCACCTGTACTGTACCCCAGTGTTATACAGTGACAGACCTGTACCCACCAGTACTGTACCCCAGTGTTATACGGTGACCGAGCCTGTACCCACCAGTACTGTACCCCAGTGTTATACGGTGACCGAGCCTGTACCCACCAGTACTGTACCTCAGTGTTATACAGTGACAGACCTGTACCCACCAGTACTGTAACCCAGTGTTATACAGTGGCAGACCTGTGCCCACCAGAACTGTACACCAGTGTTATACGATGACAGACCTGTACCCACCAGCACTGTAATCCAGTGTTATACAGTTACAGACCTGTACCCACCAGTATTGTACCCCAGTGTCAGACAGTGACTGACCTGTACCCACCAGTATTGTACCCCAGTGTCAGACAGTGACAGACCTGTACCCACCAGTACTGTACCCCAGTGTTATACGGTGACAGACCTGTACCCACCAGTACTTTACCACAGTGTTATACAGTGACAGACCTGTACCCACCAGTACTGTACCCCAGTGTTATACAGTGACAGATCTGTACCCACCAGTACTGTAACCCAGTGTTATACAGTGACAGACCTGTACCCACCAGTACTGTACCCAAGAGTTATACAGTGACAGACCTGTACCCACCAGTAATTTACCCCAGTGTTATACAGTGACAGACCTGTACCCACCAGCACTGTACCTGTGTTATACAGTGACAGACCTCTACCCACCAGGACTGTACCCGAGTGTTATACAGTGACAGACCTGTACCCACCAGTACTGTACCCCAGAGTTATACAGTGACAGACCTGTACCCACCAGTACTGTACCCCAGTGTAATACAGTGGCAGACCTGTGCCCACCAGTACTGTACCCCAGTGTTATACAGTGACAGACCTGTACCCACCAGTACTGTACCCCAGCGTTATACAGTGACAGACCTGTACCCACCAGTACTGTACCCCAGTGTTATACAGTGACAGACCTGTACCCACCAGTACTGTACCCCAGTGTTATACAGTGACAGACCTGTACCCACCAGTACTGTACCCCAGTGTTATACAGTGACAGACCTGTACCCACCAGTACTGTACCACAGTGTTATACGGTGACAGACCTGCACCCATCAGTACTGTACCCGTGTTATACAGTGACAGACCTGTACCCACCAGTACTGTACCACAGTGTTATACAGTGACAGACCTGTACCCACCAGTACTGTACCCCAGTGTTATACAGTGACAGACCTGTACCCACCAGTACTGTACCCCGGTGTTATACAGTGACAGACCTGTACCCACCAGTACTGTACCCCAGTGTTAAACAGTGACAGACCTGTACCCATCAGTACTGTACCCCAGTGTTATACAGTGACAGACCTGTACCCACCAGTACTGTATCCCAGTGTTATACAGTGACAGACCTGTACCCATCAGTACTGTACCCCAGTGTTATACAGTGACAGACCTGTACCCACCAGTACTGTACCCCTTGTGTTATACAGTGACAGACCTGTACCCACCAGTACTGTACCCCAGTGTTATACAGTGACAGGCCTGCACCCACCAGTACTGTACCCCAGTGTTAAACAGTGACAGACCTGCACCCATCAGTACTGTACCCCAGTGTTATACAGTGACAGACCTGTACCCACCAGTACTGTATCCCAGTGTTATACAGTGACAGACCTGTACCCACCTGTACTGTACCCCAGTGTTATACAGTGACAGACCTGTACCCACCAGTACTGTAACCCAGTGTTATACAGTGACAGACCTGTACCCACCAGTACTGTACCCCAGTATTATACAGTGACAGGCCTGTGCCCACCAGTACTGTACCCCCTTGTTATACAGTGACATACCTCTACCCACCAGTACTGGACCCCGTGTTATACAGTGACAGACCTGTGCCCACCAGAACTGTACCTCAGTGTTATACAGTGACAGACCTCTCCCACCAGTACTGTACCCCAGAGTTATACAGTGACAGACCTGTACCCACCAGTAATTTACCCCAGTGTTATACAGTGACAGAACTGTACCCACCAGTACTGTACCCCAGTGTTATACAATGACAGACCTGTACCCACCAGTACTGTACCCCAGTGTTATACAGTGACAGACCTGTACCCACCAGTACTGCACCCCAGTGTTATACAGTGGCAGACCTGTGCCCACCAGTACTGTACACCAGTGTTATACGATGACAGACCTGTGCCCACCAGTACTGTAACCCAGTGTTATACAGTGACAGACCTGTACCCTCCAGTATTGTACCCCAGTGTCAGACAGTGACAGACCTGTACCCACCAGTATTGTAACCCAGTGTCAGACAGTGACTGACCTGTACCCACCAGTATTGTACCCCAGTGTTATACAGTGACAGACCTGTACCCACCAGTATTGTACCCCAGTGTCAGACAGTGACTGACCTGTACCCACCAGTATTGTACCCCAGTGTTATACGGTGACAGACCTGTACCCACCAGCACTTTACCACAGTGTTATACAGTGACAGATCTGTACCCACCAGTACTGTACCCCAGTGTTATACGGTGACAGACCTCTACCCACCAGTACTGTACCCCAGTGTTGTACAGTGACAGACCTGCACCCACCAGTACTGTACCCCAGTGTTATACAGTGACAGACCTGTACCCACCAGTACTGTACCCCAGTGTTATACAGTGACAGACCTGTACCCACCAGTACTGTACCCCAGTGTTAAACAGTGACTGACCTGTACCCACCAGTATTGTACCCCAGTGTTATACAGTGACTGACCAGTACCCACCAGTATTGTACCCCAGTGTCAGACAATGACAGACCTGTACCCACCAGTACTGTACCCCAGTGTTATACAGTGACAGACCTGTACCCACCAGTACTGTACCCCAGAGTTATACAGTGACAGACCTGTACCCACCAGTACTGTACCACAGTGTTATACGGTGACAGACCTGTACCCACCAGTACTGTACCCCAGTGTTATACAGTGACAGACCTGTACCCACCAGTACTGTACCCCAGTGTTATACTGTGACAGGCCTGTACCCACTAGTACTGTACCCCAGTGTTAAACAGTGACAGACCTGTACCCATCAGTACTGTACCCCAGTGTTATACAGTGACAGACCTGTACCCACCAGTACTGTATCCCAGTGTTATACAGTGACAGACCTGTACCCATCAGTACTGTACCCCAGTGTTATACAGTGACAGACCTGTACCCACCAGTACTGTACCCCAGTGTTATACAGTGACAGACCTGTACCCACCAGTACTGTACCCCAGTGTTATACAGTGACAGGCCTGTACCCACCAGTACTGTACCCCAGTGTTAAACAGTGACAGACCTGTACCCATCAGTACTGTACCCCAGTGTTATACAGTGGCAGACCTGTGCCCACCAGTACTGTACCCCAGTGTTATACAGTGACAGACCTGTACCCACCAGTACTGTACCCCAGAGTTATACAGTGACAGACCTGTACCCACCAGTACTGTACCCCAGTGTTATACAGTGACAGACCTGTACCCACCAGTACTGTACCCTAGTGTTATACAGTGAAAGACCTGTACCCACCAGTACTGTACCCTAGTGTGATACAGTGACAGACCTGTACCCACCAGTACTGTACCCCAGTGTTATACGGTGACCGAGCCTGTACCCACCAGTACTGTACCCCAGTGTTATACGGTGACCGAGCCTGTACCCACCAGTACTGTACCTCAGTGTTATACAGTGACAGACCTGTACCCACCAGTACTGTAACCCAGTGTTATACAGTGGCAGACCTGTGCCCACCAGAACTGTACACCAGTGTTATACGATGACAGACCTGTACCCACCAGCACTGTAATCCAGTGTTATACAGTTACAGACCTGTACCCACCAGTATTGTACCCCAGTGTCAGACAGTGACTGACCTGTACCCACCAGTATTGTACCCCAGTGTCAGACAGTGACAGACCTCTACCCACCAGTACTGTACCCCAGTGTTATACGGTGACAGACCTGTACCCACCAGTACTTTACCACAGTGTTATACAGTGACAGACCTGTACCCACCAGTACTGTACCCCAGTGTTATACAGTGACAGATCTGTACGCCCAAGTACTGTAACCCAGTGTTATACAGTGACAGACCTGTACCCACCAGTACTGTACCCAAGAGTTATACAGTGACAGACCTGTACCCACCAGTAATTTACCCCAGTGTTATACAGTGACAGACCTGTACCCACCAGCACTGTACCTGTGTTATACAGTGACAGACCTCTACCCACCAGGACTGTACCCCAGTGTTATACAGTGACAGACCTGTACCCACCAGTACTGTACCCCAGAGTTATACAGTGACAGACCTGTACCCACCAGTACTGTACCCCAGTGTAATACAGTGGCAGACCTGTGCCCACCAGTACTGTACCCCAGTGTTATACAGTGACAGACCTGTACCCACCAGTACTGTACCCCAGCGTTATACAGTGACAGACCTGTACCCACCAGTACTGTACCCCAGTGTTATACAGTGACAGACCTGTACCCACCAGTACTGTACCCCAGTGTTATACAGTGACAGACCTGTACCCACCAGTACTGTACCCCAGTGTTATACAGTGACAGACCTGTACCCACCAGTACTGTACCACAGTGTTATACGGTGACAGACCTGCACCCATCAGTACTGTACCCGTGTTATACAGTGACAGACCTGTACCCACCAGTACTGTACCACAGTGTTATACAGTGACAGACCTGTACCCACCAGTACTGTACCCCAGTGTTATACAGTGACAGACCTGTACCCAGCAGTACTGTACCCCGGTGTTATACAGTGACAGACCTGTACCCACCAGTACTGTACCCCAGTGTTAAACAGTGACAGACCTGTACCCATCAGTACTGTACCCCAGTGTTATACAGTGACAGACCTGTACCCACCAGTACTGTATCCCAGTGTTATACAGTGACAGACCTGTACCCATCAGTACTGTACCCCAGTGTTATACAGTGACAGACCTGTACCCACCAGTACTGTACCCCTTGTGTTATACAGTGACAGACCTGTACCCACCAGTACTGTACCCCAGTGTTATACAGTGACAGGCCTGCACCCACCAGTACTGTACCCCAGTGTTAAACAGTGACAGACCTGCACCCATCAGTACTGTACCCCAGTGTTATACAGTGACAGACCTGTACTCACCAGTACTGTATCCCAGTGTTATACAGTGACAGACCTGTACCCACCTGTACTGTACCCCAGTGTTATACAGTGACAGACCTGTACCCACCAGTACTGTAACCCAGTGTTATACAGTGACAGACCTGTACCCACCAGTACTGTACCCCAGTATTATACAGTGACAGGCCTGTGCCCACCAGTACTGTACCCCCTTGTTATACAGTGACATACCTCTACCCACCAGTACTGGACCCCGTGTTATACAGTGACAGACCTGTGCCCACCAGTACTGTACCTCAGTGTTATACAGTGACAGACCTCTCCCACCAGTACTGTACCCCAGAGTTATACAGTGACAGACCTGTACCCACCAGTAATTTACCCCAGTGTTATACAGTGACAGAACTGTACCCACCAGTACTGTACCCCAGTGTTATACAATGACAGACCTGTACCCACCAGTACTGTACCCCAGTGTTATACAGTGACAGACCTGTACCCACCAGTACTGCACCCCAGTGTTATACAGTGGCAGACCTGTGCCCACCAGTACTGTACACCAGTGTTATACGATGACAGACCTGTACCCACCAGCACTGTAACCCAGTGTTATACAGTGACAGACCTGTACCCTCCAGTATTGTACCCCAGTGTTATACGGTGACAGACCTCTACCCACCAGTACTGTACCCCAGTGTTATACAGTGACAGACCTGCACCCACCAGTACTGTACCCCAGTGTTATACAGTGACAGACCTGTACCCACCAGTACTGTACCCCAGTGTTATACAGTGACAGACCTGTACCCACCAGTACTGTACCCCAGTGTTAAACAGTGACTGACCTGTACCCACCAGTATTGTACCCCAGTGTTATACAGTGACTGACCAGTACCCACCAGTATTGTACCCCAGTGTCAGACAATGACAGACCTGTACCCACCAGTACTGTACCCCAGTGTTATACAGTGACAGACCTGTACCCACCAGTACTGTACCCCAGAGTTATACAGTGACAGACCTGTACCCACCAGTAATTTACCCCAGTGTTATACAGTGACAGACCTGTACCCACCAGTACTGTACCCGTGTTATACAGTGACAGACCTGTACCCACCAGTACTGTACCCCAGTGTTATACGGTGACAGACCTCTACCCACCAGTACTGTACCCCAGTGTTATACAGTGACAGACCTGCACCCACCAGTACTGTACCCCAGTGTTATACAGTGACAGACCTGTACCCACCAGTACTGTACCCCAGTGTTATACAGTGACAGACCTGTACCCACCAGTACTGTACCCCAGTGTTATACAGTGACAGACCTGTACCCACCAGTACTGTACCCCAGTGTTATACAGTGACAGACCTGTACCCACCTGTACTGTACCCCAGTGTTATACAGTGACAGACCTGTACCCACCAGTACTGTACCCCAGTGTTATACAGTGACAGACCTGTACCCACCAGTACTGTACCCGTGTTATACAGTGACAGACCTGTACCCCCCAGTACTGTACCCCAGTGTTATACAGTGACAGACCTTTACCCACCAGTACTGTACCCCAGTGTTATACAGTGACAGACGTGTACCCACCAGTACTGTACCCCAGTGTTATACAGTGACAGACCTGTACCCACCAGTACTGTACCCCAGTGTTATACAGTGGCAGACCTGTACCCACCAGTACTGTACCCCAGAGTTATACAGTGACAGACCTGTACCCACCAGTACTGTACCCCAGTGTTATACAGTGACAGACCTGTACCCACCAGTACTGTACCCCAGTGTTATACAGTGACAGACCTGTACCCACCAGTACTGTACCCGTGTTATACAGTGACAGACCTGTACCCACCAGTACTTTACCACAGTGTTATACAGTGACAGACCTGTACCCACCAGTACTGTACCCCAGTGTTATACAGTGACAGATCTGTACCCACCAGTATTGTACCCCAGTGTTATACAGTGACAGACCTGTACCCACCAGTACTGTACCCCAGAGTTATACAGTGATAGACCTGTACCCACCAGTAATTTACCCCAGTGTTATACAGTGACAGACCTGTACCCACCAGCATTGTACCCGTGTTATACAGTGACAGACCTGTACCCACCAGTACTGTTCCCCAGTGTTATACAGTGACAGACCTGTACCCACCAGTACTGTACCCCAGTGTTATACAGTGACATACCTGTACCCACCAGTACTGTACCCCAGTGTTATACAGTGACAGACCTGTACCCACCAGTACTGTACTCCAGTGATATACAGTGGCAGACCTGTGCCCACCAGTACTGTACCCCAGTGTTATACAGTGACAGACCTGTACCCACCAGTACTGTACCCCAGAGTTATACAGTGACAGACCTGTACCCACCAGTACTGTACCCCAGTGTTATACAGTGACAGACCTGTACCCACCAGTACTGTACCCCAGTGTTATACAGTGAAAGACCTGTACCCACCAGTACTGTACCCTAGTGTTATACAGTGACAGACCTGTACCCACCAGTACTGTACCCCAGTGTTATACAGTGACCGAGCCTGTACCCACCAGTACTGTACCCCAGTGTTATACGGTGACCGAGCCTGTACCCACCAGTACTGTACCCCAGTGTTATACAGTGACAGACCTGTACCCACCAGTACTGTAACCCAGTGTTATACAGTGACAGACCTGTACCCACCAGTACTGTACCCCAGTGTTATACAGTGACAGACCTGTACCCACCAGTACTGTACCGCAGTGTTATACAGTGACAGACCTCTACCCACCAGTACTGTACCCCAGTGTTATACAGTGACAGACCTGTACCCACCAGTACTGTACCCCAGTGTTATACAGTGACAGACCTTTACCCACCAGTACTGTACCCCAGTGTTATACAGTGACAGACGTGTACGCACCAGTACTGTACCCCAGTGTTACACAGTGACAGACCTGTACCCACCAGTACTGTACCCCGTGTTATACTGTGACAGACCTGTACCCACCAGTACTGTGCCCCAGAGTTATACAGTGACAGACCTGTACCCACCAGTACTGTACCCCAGTGTTATACAGTGACAGACCTGTACCCACCAGTACTGTACCCGTGTTATACGGTGACAGACCTGTACCCACCAGTACTTTACCACAGTGTTATACAGTGACAGACCTGTACCCACCAGTACTGTACCCCAGTGTTATACAGTGACAGATCTGTACCCACCAGTATTGTACCCCAGTGTTATACAGTGACAGACCTGTACCCACCAGTACTGTACCCCAGAGTTATACAGTGATAGACCTGTATCCACCAGTAATTTACCCCAGTGTTATACAGTGACAGACCTGTACCCACCAGCACTGTACCCGTGTTATACAGTGACAGACCTGTACCCACCAGTACTGTACCCCAGTGTTATACAGTGACAGACCTCTACCCACCAGTACTGTACCCCAGTGTTACACAGTGACAGACCTGTACCCACCAGTACTGTACCCCAGTGTTATACAGTGACAGACCTGTACCCACCAGTACTGTACCCCAGTGTTATACAGTGGCAGACCTGTGCCCACCAGTACTGTACACCAGTGTTATACGATGACAGACCTGTGCCCACCAGTACTGTAACCCAGTGTTATACAGTGACAGACCTGTACCCACCAGTACTGTACCCCAGTGTTATACAGTGACATACCTGTACCCACCAGTACTGTACCCCAGTGTTATACAGTGACAGACCTGTACCCACCAGTACTGTACTCCAGTGATATACAGTGGCAGACCTGTGCCCACCAGTACTGTACCCCAGTGTTATACAGTGACAGACCTGTACCCACCAGTACTGTACCCCAGAGTTATACAGTGACAGACCTGTACCCACCAGTACTGTACCCCAGTGTTATACAGTGACAGACCTGTACCCACCAGTACTGTACCCCAGTGTTATACAGTGAAAGACCTGTACCCACCAGTACTGTACCCTAGTGTTATACAGTGACAGACCTGTACCCACCAGTACTGTACCCCAGTGTTATACAGTGACCGAGCCTGTACCCACCAGTACTGTACCCCAGTGTTATACGGTGACCGAGCCTGTACCCACCAGTACTGTACCCCAGTGTTATACAGTGACAGACCTGTACCCACCAGTACTGTAACCCAGTGTTATACAGTGACAGACCTGTACCCACCAGTACTGTACCCCAGTGTTATACAGTGACAGACCTGTACCCACCAGTACTGTACCGCAGTGTTATACAGTGACAGACCTCTACCCACCAGTACTGTACCCCAGTGTTATACAGTGACAGACCTGTACCCACCAGTACTGTACCCCAGTGTTATACAGTGACAGACCTTTACCCACCAGTACTGTACCCCAGTGTTATACAGTGACAGACGTGTACGCACCAGTACTGTACCCCAGTGTTACACAGTGACAGACCTGTACCCACCAGTACTGTACCCCGTGTTATACTGTGACAGACCTGTACCCACCAGTACTGTGCCCCAGAGTTATACAGTGACAGACCTGTACCCACCAGTACTGTACCCCAGTGTTATACAGTGACAGACCTGTACCCACCAGTACTGTACCCGTGTTATACGGTGACAGACCTGTACCCACCAGTACTTTACCACAGTGTTATACAGTGACAGACCTGTACCCACCAGTACTGTACCCCAGTGTTATACAGTGACAGATCTGTACCCACCAGTATTGTACCCCAGTGTTATACAGTGACAGACCTGTACCCACCAGTACTGTACCCCAGAGTTATACAGTGATAGACCTGTATCCACCAGTAATTTACCCCAGTGTTATACAGTGACAGACCTGTACCCACCAGCACTGTACCCGTGTTATACAGTGACAGACCTGTACCCACCAGTACTGTACCCCAGTGTTATACAGTGACAGACCTGTACCCACCAGTACTGTACCCCAGTGTTATACAGTGACAGACCTGTACCCACCAGTACTGTACCCCAGTGTTATACAGTGGCAGACCTGTGCCCACCAGTACTGTACACCAGTGTTATACGATGACAGACCTGTGCCCACCAGTACTGTAACCCAGTGTTATACAGTGACAGACCTGTACCCTCCAGTATTGTACCCCAGTGTCAGACAGTGACAGACCTGTACCCACCAGTATTGTACCCCAGTGTCAGACAGTGACTGACCTGTACCCACCAGTATTGTACCCCAGTGTTATACAGTGACAGACCTGTACCCACCAGTATTGTACCCCAGTGTCAGACAGTGACTGACCTGTACCCACCAGTATTGTACCCCAGTGTTATACGGTGACAGACCTGTACCCACCAGCACTTTACCACAGTGTTATACAGTGACAGATCTGTACCCACCAGTACTGTACCCCAGTGTTATACGGTGACAGACCTCTACCCACCAGTACTGTACCCCAGTGTTATACAGTGACAGACCTGCACCCACCAGTACTGTACCCCAGTGTTATACAGTGACAGACCTGTACCCACCAGTACTGTACCCCAGTGTTATACAGTGACAGACCTGTACCCACCAGTACTGTACCCCAGTGTTAAACAGTGACTGACCTGTACCCACCAGTATTGTACCCCAGTGTTATACAGTGACTGACCTGTACCCACCAGTATTGTACCCCAGTGTCAGACAATGACAGACCTGTACCCACCAGTACTGTACCCCAGTGTTATACAGTGACAGACCTGTACCCACCAGTACTGTACCCCAGAGTTATACAGTGACAGACCTGTACCCACCAGTAATTTACCCCAGTGTTATACAGTGACAGACCTGTACCCACCAGTACTGTACCCGTGTTATACAGTGACAGACCTGTACCCACCAGTACTGTACCCCAGTGTTATACGGTGACAGACCTCTACCCACCAGTACTGTACCCCAGTGTTATACAGTGACAGACCTGCACCCACCAGTACTGTACCCCAGTGTTATACAGTGACAGACCTGTACCCACCAGTACTGTACCCCAGTGTTATACAGTGACAGACCTGTACCCACCAGTACTGTACCCCAGTGTTATACAGTGACAGACCTGTACCCACCAGTACTGTACCCCAGTGTTATACAGTGACAGACCTGTACCCACCTGTACTGTACCCCAGTGTTATACAGTGACAGACCTGTACCCACCAGTACTGTACCCCAGTGTTATACAGTGACAGACCTGTACCCACCAGTACTGTACCCCAGTGTTATACAGTGACAGACCTGTACCCACCAGTACTGTACCCCAGTGTTATACAGTGACAGACCTTTACCCACCAGTACTGTACCCCAGTGTTATACAGTGACAGACGTGTACCCACCAGTACTGTACCCCAGTGTTATACAGTGACAGACCTGTACCCACCAGTACTGTACCCCAGTGTTATACAGTGGCAGACCTGTACCCACCAGTACTGTACCCCAGAGTTATACAGTGACAGACCTGTACCCACCAGTACTGTACCCCAGTGTTATACAGTGACAGACCTGTACCCACCAGTACTGTACCCCAGTGTTATACAGTGACAGACCTGTACCCACCAGTACTGTACCCGTGTTATACAGTGACAGACCTGTACCCACCAGTACTTTACCACAGTGTTATACAGTGACAGACCTGTACCCACCAGTACTGTACCCCAGTGTTATACAGTGACAGATCTGTACCCACCAGTATTGTACCCCAGTGTTATACAGTGACAGGCCTGTACCCACCAGTACTGTACCCTAGAGTTATACAGTGATAGACCTGTACCCACCAGTAATTTACCCCAGTGTTATACAGTGACAGACCTGTACCCACCAGCACTGTACCCGTGTTATACAGTGACAGACCTGTACCCACCAGTACTGTTCCCCAGTGTTATACAGTGACAGACCTGTACCCACCAGTACTGTACCCCAGTGTTATACAGTGACAGACCTGTACCCACCAGTACTGTACCCCAGTGTTATACAGTGACAGACCTGTACCCACCAGTACTGTACCCCAGTGTTATACAGTGACATACCTGTACCCACCAGTACTGTACCCCAGTGTTATACAGTGACAGACCTGTACCCACCAGTACTGTACTCCAGTGTTATACAGTGGCAGACCTGTGCCCACCAGTACTGTACCCCAGTGTTATACAGTGACAGACCTGTACCCACCAGTACTGTACCCCAGAGTTATACAGTGACAGACCTGTACCCACCAGTACTGTACCCCAGTGTTATACAGTGACAGACCTGTACCCACCAGTACTGTACCCCAGTGTTATACAGTGAAAGACCTGTACCCACCAGTACTGTACCCTAGTGTTATACAGTGACAGACCTGTACCCACCAGTACTGTACCCCAGTGTTATACAGTGACCGAGCCTGTACCCACCAGTACTGTACCCCAGTGTTATACGGTGACCGAGCCTGTACCCACCAGTACTGTACCCCAGTGTTATACAGTGACAGACCTGTACCCACCAGTACTGTAACCCAGTGTTATACAGTGACAGACCTGTACCCACCAGTACTGTACCCCAGTGTTATACAGTGACAGACCTGTACCCACCAGTACTGTACCGCAGTGTTATACAGTGACAGACCTCAACCCACCAGTACTGTACCCCAGTGTTATACAGTGACAGACCTGTACCCACCAGTACTGTACCCCAGTGTTATACAGTGACAGACCTTTACCCACCAGTACTGTACCCCAGTGTTATACAGTGACAGACGTGTACACACCAGTACTGTACCCCAGTGTTACACAGTGACAGACCTGTACCCACCAGTACTGTACCCCGTGTTATACTGTGACAGACCTGTACCCACCAGTACTGTACCCCAGAGTTATACAGTGACAGACCTGTACCCACCAGTACTGTACCCCAGTGTTATACAGTGACAGACCTGTACCCACCAGTACTGTACCCCAGTGTTATACAGTGACAGACCTGTACCCACCAGTACTGTACCCATGTTATACGGTGACAGACCTGTACCCACCAGTACTTTACCACAGTGTTATACAGTGACAGACCTGTACCCACCAGTACTGTACCCCAGTGTTATACAGTGACAGATCTGTACCCACCAGTATTGTACCCCAGTGTTATACAGTGACAGACCTGTACCCACCAGTACTGTACCCCAGAGTTATACAGTGATAGACCTGTATCCACCAGTAATTTACCCCAGTGTTATACAGTGACAGACCTGTACCCACCAGCACTGTACCCGTGTTATACAGTGACAGACCTGTACCCACCAGTACTGTACCCCAGTGTTATACAGTGACAGACCTCTACCCACCAGTACTGTACCCCAGTGTTACACAGTGACAGACCTGTACCCACCAGTACTGTACCCCAGTGTTATACAGTGACAGACCTGTACCCACCAGTACTGTACCCCAGTGTTATACAGTGGCAGACCTGTGCCCACCAGTACTGTACCCCAGTGTTATACAGTGACAGACCTGTACCCACCAGTACTGTACCCCAGAGTTATACAGTGACAGACCTGTACCCACCAGTACTGTACCCCAGTGTTATACAGTGACAGACCTGTACCCACCAGTACTGTACCCTAGTGTTATACAGTGAAAGACCTGTACCCACCAGTACTGTACCCTAGTGTTATACAGTGACAGACCTGTACCCACCAGTACTGTACCCCAGTGTTATACGGTGACCGAGCCTGTACCCACCAGTACTGTACCCCAGTGTTATACGGTGACCGAGCCTGTACCCAAGTGTTATACAGTGACAGACCTGTACCCACCAGTACTGTAACCCAGTGTTATACAGTGACAGACCTGTACCCACCAGTACTGTACCCCAGTGTTATACAGTGACAGACCTGTACCCACCAGTACTGTACCGCAGTGTTATACAGTGACAGACCTGTACCCACCAGTATTGTACCCCAGTGTCAGACAGTGACAGACCAGTACCCACCAGTACTGTACCCCAGTGTTATACAGTGACAGACCTGTACCCTCCAGTACTGTACCTCAGTGTTACACAGTGACGGACCTGTACCCACCAGTACTGTACCCCGTGTTATACTGTGACAGACCTGTGCCCACCAGTACTGTACCCCAGTGTTATACAGTGACAGACCTGTGCCCACCAGTACTGTACCCCAGTGTTATACAGTGACAAACCTGTGCCCACCAGTACTGTACCCCCGTGTTATACAGTGACAGACCTCTACCCACCAGTACTGGACCCCGTGTTATACAGTGACAGACCTGTGCCCACCAGTACTGTACCTCAGTGTTATACAGTGACAGACCTGTACCCACCAGTACTGTACCCGTGTTATACAGTGACAGACCTCTACCCACCAGTACTGTACCACAGTGTTATACAGTGACAGACGTGTACCCACCAGTACTGTACCCCAGTGTTATACAGTGGCAGACCTGTGCCCACCAGTACTGTACACCAGTGTTATACGATGACAGACCTGTACCCACCAGCACTGTAACCCAGTGTTATACAGTGACAGACCTGTACCCACCAGTACTGTAACCCAGTGTTATACAGTGACAGACCTGTACCCACCAGTATTGTACCCCAGTGTCAGACAGTGACAGACCTGTACCCACCAGTATTGTACCCCAGTGTCAGACAGTGACAGACCTGTACCCACCAGTACTGTAGCCCAGTGGTATACGGTGACAGACCTGTACCCACCAGTACTTTACCACAGTGTTATACAGTGACAGACCTGTACCCACCAGTACTGTACCCCAGTGTTATACAGTGACAGATCTGTACCCACCAGTACTGTAACCCAGTGTTATACAGTGACAGACCTGTACCCACCAGTACTGTACCCCAGAGTTATACAGTGACAGACCTGTACCCACCAGTACTGTACCCCAGTGTTATACAGTGGCAGACCTGTGCCCACCAGTACTGTACCCCAGTGTTATACAGTGACAGACCTATACCCACCAGTACTGTACCCCAGTGTTATACAGTGACAGACCTGTACCCACCAGTACTGTACCCCAGAGTTATACAGTGACAGACCTGTACCCACCAGTACTGTACCCCAGTGTTATACAGTGACAGACCTATACCCACCAGTACTGTACCCCAGTGTTATACAGTGACAGACCTGTACCCACCAGTACTGTACCCGTGTTATACAGTGACAGACCTGTACCCACCAGTACTGTACACCAGTGTTATACGGTGACAGACCTGTACCCACCAGTACTTTACCACAGTGTTATACAGTGACAGATCTGTACCCACCAGTACTGTACCCCAATGTTATACAGTGACAGACCTGTACCCACCAGTACTGTACCCCAATGTTATACAGTGACAGACCTGTACCCACCAGTACTGTACCCCAGTGTTATACAGTGACAGACCTGTACCCACCAGTACTGTACCCCAATGTTATACAGTGACAGACCTGTACCCACCAGTACTGTACCCCAGTGTTATACAGTGACAGACCTGTACCCACCAGTACTGTACCCCAGTGTTATACAGTGACAGACCTGTACCCACCAGTAGTGTACCCCAGTGTTATACAGTGACAGACCTGGACCCACCAGTACTGTACACCAGTGTTATACAGTGACAGACCTGTACCCACCAGTACTGTACCTCAGTGTTATACAGTGACAGACTTGTACCCACCAGTACTGTACCCCAGTGTTATACAGTGACAGACCTGTACCCACCAGTACTGTACCACAGTGTTATACAGTGACAGACCTGTACCCACCAGTACTGTACCCCAGTGTTATACAGTGACAGACCTGTACCCACCAGTACTGTACCCCAGTGTTATACAGTGGCAGACCTGTGCCCACCAGTACTGTACCCCAGTGTTATACAGTGACAGACCTGTACCCACCAGTATTGTATCCCAGTGTGAGACAGTGACAGACCTGTACCCACCAGTATTGTACCCCAGTGTCAGACAGTGACAGACCAGTACCCACCAGTACTGTACCCCAGTGTTATACAGTGACAGACCTGTACCCTCCAGTACTGTGCCTCAGTGTTACACAGTGACGGACCGTACCCACCAGTACTGTACCCCGTGTTATACTGTGACAGACCTGTGCCCACCAGTACTGTACCCCAGTGTTATACAGCGACAGACCTGTGTCCACCAGTACTGTACCCCAGTGTTATACAGTGACAAACCTGTGCCCACCAGTACTGTACCCCCGTGTTATACAGTGACAGACCTCTACCCACCAGTACTGGACCCCGTGTTTTTCAGTGACAGACCTGTGCCCACCAGTACTGTACCTCAGTGTTATACAGTGACAGACCTGTACCCACCAGTACTGTACCCCAGTGTTATACAGTGACAGACCTGTACCCACCAGTACTGTACCACAGTGTTATACAGTGACAGACCTGTACCCACCAGTACTGCACCCCAGTGTTATACAGTGACAGACGTGTACCCACCAGTACTGTACCCCAGTGTTATACAGTGGCAGACCTGTGCCCACCAGTACTGTACCCCAGTGTTATACGATGACAGACCTGTACCCACCAGCACTGTAACCCAGTGTTATACAGTGACAGACCTGTACCCACCAGTATTGTACCCCAGTGTCAGACACTGACAGACCTGTATCCACCAGTATTGTACCCCAGTGTCAGACAGTGACTGACCTGTACCCACCAGTATTGTACCCCAGTGTCAGACAGTGACAGACCTGTACCCACCAGTACTGTACCCCAGTGTTATACAGTGACAGACCTGTACCCACCAGTACTTTACCACAGTGTTATACTGGGACAGACCTGTACCCACCAGTACTGTACCCCAGTGTTATACAGTGACAGATCTGTACCCACCAGTACTGTAACCCAGTGTTATACAGTGACACACCTGTACCCACCAGTACTGTACCCCAGTGTTATACAGTGACAGACCTGTACCCACCAGTACTGTAACCCAGTGTTATACAGTGACAGACCTGTACCCACCAGTACTGTACCCCAGAGTTATACAGTGACAGACCTGTACTCACCAGTAATTTACCCCAGTGTTATACAGTGACATACCTGTACCCACCAGCACTGTACCCGTGTTATACAGTGACAGACCTCTACCCACCAGTACTGTACCCCGTGTTATACAGTGACAGACCTGTACCCACCAGTACTGTACCCCAGTGTTATACAGTGACAGACCTGTACCCACCAGTACTGTACCCCAGTGTTATACAGTGACAGACCTGTACCCACCAGTACTGTTCCTCAGTGTTATACAGTGGCAGACCTGTACCCACCAGTACTGTACCACAGTGTTATACAGTGACAGACCTGTACCCACCAGTACTGTACCCCAGTGTTATACAGTGACAGACCTGTACCCACCAGTACTGTACCCCAGTGTTATACAGTGACAGGCCTGTACCCACTAGTACTGTACCCCAGTGTTAAACAGTGACAGACCTGTACCCATCAGTACTGTACCCCAGTGTTATACAGTGACAGACCTGTACCCACCAGTACTGTATCCCAGTGTTATACATTGACAGACCTGTACCCATCAGTACTGTACCCCAGTGTTATACAGTGACAGACCTGTACCCACCAGTACTGTACCCCAGTGTTATACAGTGACAGACCTGTACCCACCAGTACTGTACCCCAGTGTTATACAGTGACAGGCCTGTACCCACCAGTACTGTACCCCAGTGTTAAACAGTGACAGACCTGTACCCATCAGTAGTGTACCCCAGTGTTATACAGTGGCAGACCTGTGCCCACCAGTACTGTACCCCAGTGTTATACAGTGACAGACCTGTACCCACCAGTACTGTACCCCAGAGTTAAACAGTGACAGACCTGTACCCACCAGTACTGTACCCCAGTGTTATACAGTGACAGACCTGTACCCACCAGTACTGTACCCTAGTGTTATACAGTGAAAGACCTGTACCGACCAGTACTGTACCCCAGTGTTATACAGTGACAGACCAGTACCCACCAGTACTGTACCCTAGTGTGATACAGTGACAGACCTGTACCCACCAGTACTGTACCCCAGTGTTATACGGTGACCGAGCCTGTACCCACCAGTACTGTACCCCAGTGTTATACGGTGACCGAGCCTGTACCCACCAGTACTGTACCCCAGTGTTATACAGTGACAGACCTGTACCCACCAGTACTGTAACCCAGTGTTATACAGTGACAGACCTGTCCCCACCAGTACTGTACCCCAGTGTTATACGGTGACCGAGCCTGTACCCACCAGTACTGTACCCCAGTGTTATACGGTGACCGAGCCTGTACCCAAGTGTTATACAGTGACAGACCTGTACCCACCAGTACTGTAACCCAGTGTTATACAGTGACAGACCTGTACCCACCAGTACTGTACCCCAGTGTTATACAGTGACAGACCTGTACCCACCAGTACTGTACCGCAGTGTTATACAGTGACAGACCTGTACCCACCAGTATTGTACCCCAGTGTCAGACAGTGACAGACCAGTACCCACCAGTACTGTACCCCAGTGTTATACAGTGACAGACCTGTACCCTCCAGTACTGTACCTCAGTGTTACACAGTGACGGACCTGTACCCACCAGTACTGTACCCCGTGTTATACTGTGACAGACCTGTGCCCACCAGTACTGTACCCCAGTGTTATACAGTGACAGACCTGTGCCCACCAGTACTGTACCCCAGTGTTATACAGTGACAAACCTGTGCCCACCAGTACTGTACCCCCGTGTTATACAGTGACAGACCTCTACCCACCAGTACTGGACCCCGTGTTATACAGTGACAGACCTGTGCCCACCAGTACTGTACCTCAGTGTTATACAGTGACAGACCTGTACCCACCAGTACTGTACCCGTGTTATACAGTGACAGACCTGTACCCACCAGTACTGTAACCCAGTGTTATACAGTGACAGACCTGTACCCACCAGTATTGTACCCCAGTGTCAGACAGTGACAGACCTGTACCCACCAGTATTGTACCCCAGTGTCAGACAGTGACAGACCTGTACCCACCAGTACTGTAGCCCAGTGGTATACGGTGACAGACCTGTACCCACCAGTACTTTACCACAGTGTTATACAGTGACAGACCTGTACCCACCAGTACTGTACCCCAGTGTTATACAGTGACAGATCTGTACCCACCAGTACTGTAACCCAGTGTTATACAGTGACAGACCTGTACCCACCAGTACTGTACCCCAGAGTTATACAGTGACAGACCTGTACCCACCAGTACTGTACCCCAGTGTTATACAGTGGCAGACCTGTGCCCACCAGTACTGTACCCCAGTGTTATACAGTGACAGACCTATACCCACCAGTACTGTACCCCAGTGTTATACAGTGACAGACCTGTACCCACCAGTACTGTACCCCAGAGTTATACAGTGACAGACCTGTACCCACCAGTACTGTACCCCAGTGTTATACAGTGACAGACCTATACCCACCAGTACTGTACCCCAGTGTTATACAGTGACAGACCTGTACCCACCAGTACTGTACCCGTGTTATACAGTGACAGACCTGTACCCACCAGTACTGTACACCAGTGTTATACGGTGACAGACCTGTACCCACCAGTACTTTACCACAGTGTTATACAGTGACAGATCTGTACCCACCAGTACTGTACCCCAATGTTATACAGTGACAGACCTGTACCCACCAGTACTGTACCCCAATGTTATACAGTGACAGACCTGTACCCACCAGTACTGTACCCCAGTGTTATACAGTGACAGACCTGTACCCACCAGTACTGTACCCCAATGTTATACAGTGACAGACCTCTACCCACCAGTACTGTACCCCAGTGTTATACAGTGACAGACCTGTACCCACCAGTACTGTACCCCAGTGTTATACAGTGACAGACCTGTACCCACCAGTAGTGTACCCCAGTGTTATACAGTGACAGACCTGGACCCACCAGTACTGTACACCAGTGTTATACAGTGACAGACCTGTACCCACCAGTACTGTACCTCAGTGTTATACAGTGACAGACTTGTACCCACCAGTACTGTACCCCAGTGTTATACAGTGACAGACCTGTACCCACCAGTACTGTACCACAGTGTTATACAGTGACAGACCTGTACCCACCAGTACTGTACCCCAGTGTTATACAGTGACAGACCTGTACCCACCAGTACTGTACCCCAGTGTTATACAGTGGCAGACCTGTGCCCACCAGTACTGTACCCCAGTGTTATACAGTGACAGACCTGTACCCACCAGTATTGTACCCCAGTGTGAGACAGTGACAGACCTGTACCCACCAGTATTGTACCCCAGTGTCAGACAGTGACAGACCAGTACCCACCAGTACTGTACCCCAGTGTTATACAGTGACAGACCTGTACCCTCCAGTACTGTGCCTCAGTGTTACACAGTGACGGACCGTACCCACCAGTACTGTACCCCGTGTTATACTGTGACAGACCTGTGCCCACCAGTACTGTACCCCAGTGTTATACAGCGACAGACCTGTGTCCACCAGTACTGTACCCCAGTGTTATACAGTGACAAACCTGTGCCCACCAGTACTGTACCCCCGTGTTATACAGTGACAGACCTCTACCCACCAGTACTGGACCCCGTGTTTTTCAGTGACAGACCTGTGCCCACCAGTACTGTACCTCAGTGTTATACAGTGACAGACCTGTACCCACCAGTACTGTACCCCAGTGTTATACAGTGACAGACCTGTACCCACCAGTACTGTACCACAGTGTTATACAGTGACAGACCTGTACCCACCAGTGCTGCACCCCAGTGTTATACAGTGACAGACGTGTACCCACCAGTACTGTACCCCAGTGTTATACAGTGGCAGACCTGTGCCCACCAGTACTGTACCCCAGTGTTATACGATGACAGACCTGTACCCACCAGCACTGTAACCCAGTGTTATACAGTGACAGACCTGTACCCACCAGTATTGTACCCCAGTGTCAGACACTGACAGACCTGTATCCACCAGTATTGTACCCCAGTGTCAGACAGTGACTGACCTGTACCCACCAGTATTGTACCCCAGTGTCAGACAGTGACAGACCTGTACCCACCAGTACTGTACCCCAGTGTTATACAGTGACAGACCTGTACCCACCAGTACTTTACCACAGTGTTATACTGGGACAGACCTGTACCCACCAGTACTGTACCCCAGTGTTATACAGTGACAGATCTGTACCCACCAGTACTGTAACCCAGTGTTATACAGTGACACACCTGTACCCACCAGTACTGTACCCCAGTGTTATACAGTGACAGACCTGTACCCACCAGTACTGTAACCCAGTGTTATACAGTGACAGACCTGTACCCACCAGTACTGTACCCCAGAGTTATACAGTGACAGACCTGTACTCACCAGTAATTTACCCCAGTGTTATACAGTGACATACCTGTACCCACCAGCACTGTACCCGTGTTATACAGTGACAGACCTCTACCCACCAGTACTGTACCCCGTGTTATACAGTGACAGACCTGTACCCACCAGTACTGTACCCCAGTGTTATACAGTGACAGACCTGTACCCACCAGTACTGTACCCCAGTGTTATACAGTGGCAGACCTGTACCCACCAGTACTGTACCACAGTGTTATACAGTGACAGACCTGTACCCACCAGTACTGTACCCCAGTGTTATACAGTGACAGACCTGTACCCACCAGTACTGTACCCCAGTGTTATACAGTGACAGGCCTGTACCCACTAGTACTGTACCCCAGTGTTAAACAGTGACAGACCTGTACCCATCAGTACTGTACCCCAGTGTTATACAGTGACAGACCTGTACCCACCAGTACTGTATCCCAGTGTTATACATTGACAGACCTGTACCCATCAGTACTGTACCCCAGTGTTATACAGTGACAGACCTGTACCCACCAGTACTGTACCCCAGTGTTATACAGTGACAGACCTGTACCCACCAGTACTGCACCCCAGTGTTATACAGTGACAGACGTGTACCCACCAGTACTGTACCCCAGTGTTATACAGTGGCAGACCTGTGCCCACCAGTACTGTACCCCAGTGTTATACGATGACAGACCTGTACCCACCAGCACTGTAACCCAGTGTTATACAGTGACAGACCTGTACCCACCAGTATTGTACCCCAGTGTCAGACACTGACAGACCTGTATCCACCAGTATTGTACCCCAGTGTCAGACAGTGACTGACCTGTACCCACCAGTATTGTACCCCAGTGTCAGACAGTGACAGACCTGTACCCACCAGTACTGTACCCCAGTGTTATACAGTGACAGACCTGTACCCACCAGTACTTTACCACAGTGTTATACTGGGACAGACCTGTACCCACCAGTACTGTACCCCAGTGTTATACAGTGACAGATCTGTACCCACCAGTACTGTAACCCAGTGTTATACAGTGACACACCTGTACCCACCAGTACTGTACCCCAGTGTTATACAGTGACAGACCTGTACCCACCAGTACTGTAACCCAGTGTTATACAGTGACAGACCTGTACCCACCAGTACTGTACCCCAGAGTTATACAGTGACAGACCTGTACTCACCAGTAATTTACCCCAGTGTTATACAGTGACATACCTGTACCCACCAGCACTGTACCCGTGTTATACAGTGACAGACCTCTACCCACCAGTACTGTACCCCGTGTTATACAGTGACAGACCTGTACCCACCAGTACTGTACCCCAGTGTTATACAGTGACAGACCTGTACCCACCAGTACTGTACCCCAGTGTTATACAGTGACAGACCTGTACCCACCAGTACTGTACCCCAGTGTTATACAGTGGCAGACCTGTACCCACCAGTACTGTACCACAGTGTTATACAGTGACAGACCTGTACCCACCAGTACTGTACCCCAGTGTTATACAGTGACAGACCTGTACCCACCAGTACTGTACCCCAGTGTTATACAGTGACAGGCCTGTACCCACTAGTACTGTACCCCAGTGTTAAACAGTGACAGACCTGTACCCATCAGTACTGTACCCCAGTGTTATACAGTGACAGACCTGTACCCACCAGTACTGTATCCCAGTGTTATACATTGACAGACCTGTACCCATCAGTACTGTACCCCAGTGTTATACAGTGACAGACCTGTACCCACCAGTACTGTACCCCAGTGTTATACAGTGACAGACCTGTACCCACCAGTACTGTACCCCAGTGTTATACAGTGACAGGCCTGTACCCACCAGTACTGTACCCCAGTGTTAAACAGTGACAGACCTGTACCCATCAGTAGTGTACCCCAGTGTTATACAGTGGCAGACCTGTGCCCACCAGTACTGTACCCCAGTGTTATACAGTGACAGACCTGTACCCACCAGTACTGTACCCCAGAGTTAAACAGTGACAGACCTGTACCCACCAGTACTGTACCCCAGTGTTATACAGTGACAGACCTGTACCCACCAGTACTGTACCCTAGTGTTATACAGTGAAAGACCTGTACCGACCAGTACTGTACCCTAGTGTGATACAGTGACAGACCTGTACCCACCAGTACTGTACCCCAGTGTTATACGGTGACCGAGCCTGTACCCACCAGTACTGTACCCCAGTGTTATACGGTGACCGAGCCTGTACCCACCAGTACTGTACCCCAGTGTTATACAGTGACAGACCTGTACCCACCAGTACTGTAACCCAGTGTTATACAGTGACAGACCTGTCCCCACCAGTACTGTACCCCAGTGTTATACAGTGACAGACCTGTACCCACCAGTACTGTACCGCAGTGTTATACAGTGACAGACCTGTACCCACCAGTATTGTACCCCAGTGTCAGACAGTGACAGACCTGTACCCACCAGTATTGTACCCCAGTGTCAGACAGTGACAGACCAGTACCCACCAGTACTGTACCCCAGTGTTATACAGTGACAGACCTGTACCCTCCAGTACTGTACCTCAGTGTTACACAGTGACGGACCTGTACCCACCAGTACTGTACCCCATGTTATACTGTGACAGACCTGTGCCCACCAGTACTGTACCCCAGTGTTATACAGTGACAGACCTGTGCCCACCAGTACTGTACCCCAGTGTTATACAGTGACAAACCTGTGCCCACCAGTACTGTACCCCCGTGTTATACAGTGACAGACCTCTACCCACCAGTACTGGACCCCGTGTTATACAGTGACAGACCTGTGCCCACCAGTACTGTACCCGTGTTATACAGTGACAGACCTCTACCCACCAGTACTGTACCACAGTGTTATACAGTGACAGACGTGTACCCACCAGTACTGTACCCCAGTGTTATACAGTGGCAGACCTGTGCCCACCAGTACTGTACACCAGTGTTATACGATGACAGACCTGTACCCACCAGCACTGTACCCCAGTGTTATACAGTGACAGACCTGTACCCACCAGTACTGTAACCCAGTGTTATACAGTGACAGACCTGTACCCACCAGTATTGTACCCCAGTGTCAGACAGTGACAGACCTGTACCCACCAGTATTGTACCCCAGTGTCAGACAGTGACAGACCTGTACCCACCAGTACTTTACCACAGTGTTATACAGTGACAGACCTGTACCCACCAGTACTGTACCCCAGTGTTATACAGTGACAGATCTGTACCCACCAGTACTGTAACCCAGTGTTATACAGTGACAGACCTGTACCCACCAGTACTGTACCCCAGAGTTATACAGTGACAGACCTGTACCCACCAGTACTGTACCCCAGTGTTATACAGTGGCAGACCTGTGCCCACCAGTACTGTACCCCAGTGTTATACAGTGACAGACCTATACCCACCAGTACTGTACCCCAGTGTTATACAGTGACAGACCTGTACCCACCAGTACTGTACCCCAGAGTTATACAGTGACAGACCTGTACCCACCAGTACTGTACCCCAGTGTTATACAGTGACAGACCTATACCCACCAGTACTGTACCCCAGTGTTATACAGTGACAGACCTGTACCCACCAGTACTGTACCCGTGTTATACAGTGACAGACCTGTACCCACCAGTACTGTACACCAGTGTTATACGGTGACAGACCTGTACCCACCAGTACTTTACCACAGTGTTATACAGTGACAGATCTGTACCCACCAGTACTGTACCCCAATGTTATACAGTGACAGACCTGTACCCACCAGTACTGTACCCCAATGTTATACAGTGACAGACCTGTACCCACCAGTACTGTACCCCAGTGTTATACAGTGACAGACCTGTACCCACCAGTACTGTACCCCAATGTTATACAGTGACAGACCTGTACCCACCAGTACTGTACCCCAGTGTTATACAGTGACAGACCTGTACCCACCAGTACTGTACCCCAGTGTTATACAGTGACAGACCTGTACCCACCAGTAGTGTACCCCAGTGTTATACAGTGACAGACCTGGACCCACCAGTACTGTACACCAGTGTTATACAGTGACAGACCTGTACCCACCAGTACTGTACCTCAGTGTTATACAGTGACAGACTTGTACCCACCAGTACTGTACCCCAGTGTTATACAGTGACAGACCTGTACCCACCAGTACTGTACCACAGTGTTATACAGTGACAGACCTGTACCCACCAGTACTGTACCCCAGTGTTATACAGTGACAGACCTGTACCCACCAGTACTGTACCCCAGTGTTATACAGTGGCAGACCTGTGCCCACCAGTACTGTACCCCAGTGTTATACAGTGACAGACCTGTACCCACCAGTATTGTACCCCAGTGTGAGACAGTGACAGACCTGTACCCACCAGTATTGTACCCCAGTGTCAGACAGTGACAGACCAGTACCCACCAGTACTGTACCCCAGTGTTATACAGTGACAGACCTGTACCCTCCAGTACTGTGCCTCAGTGTTACACAGTGACGGACCGTACCCACCAGTACTGTACCCCGTGTTATACTGTGACAGACCTGTGCCCACCAGTACTGTACCCCAGTGTTATACAGCGACAGACCTGTGTCCACCAGTACTGTACCCCAGTGTTATACAGTGACAAACCTGTGCCCACCAGTACTGTACCCCCGTGTTATACAGTGACAGACCTCTACCCACCAGTACTGGACCCCGTGTTTTTCAGTGACAGACCTGTGCCCACCAGTACTGTACCTCAGTGTTATACAGTGACAGACCTGTACCCACCAGTACTGTACCCCAGTGTTATACAGTGACAGACCTGTACCCACCAGTACTGTACCACAGTGTTATACAGTGACAGACCTGTACCCACCAGTACTGCACCCCAGTGTTATACAGTGACAGACGTGTACCCACCAGTACTGTACCCCAGTGTTATACAGTGGCAGACCTGTGCCCACCAGTACTGTACCCCAGTGTTATACGATGACAGACCTGTACCCACCAGCACTGTAACCCAGTGTTATACAGTGACAGACCTGTACCCACCAGTATTGTACCCCAGTGTCAGACACTGACAGACCTGTATCCACCAGTATTGTACCCCAGTGTCAGACAGTGACTGACCTGTACCCACCAGTATTGTACCCCAGTGTCAGACAGTGACAGACCTGTACCCACCAGTACTGTACCCCAGTGTTATACAGTGACAGACCTGTACCCACCAGTACTTTACCACAGTGTTATACTGGGACAGACCTGTACCCACCAGTACTGTACCCCAGTGTTATACAGTGACAGATCTGTACCCACCAGTACTGTAACCCAGTGTTATACAGTGACACACCTGTACCCACCAGTACTGTACCCCAGTGTTATACAGTGACAGACCTGTACCCACCAGTACTGTAACCCAGTGTTATACAGTGACAGACCTGTACCCACCAGTACTGTACCCCAGAGTTATACAGTGACAGACCTGTACTCACCAGTAATTTACCCCAGTGTTATACAGTGACATACCTGTACCCACCAGCACTGTACCCGTGTTATACAGTGACAGACCTCTACCCACCAGTACTGTACCCCGTGTTATACAGTGACAGACCTGTACCCACCAGTACTGTACCCCAGTGTTATACAGTGACAGACCTGTACCCACCAGTACTGTACCCCAGTGTTATACAGTGACAGACCTGTACCCACCAGTACTGTACCCCAGTGTTATACAGTGGCAGACCTGTACCCACCAGTACTGTACCACAGTGTTATACAGTGACAGACCTGTACCCACCAGTACTGTACCCCAGTGTTATACAGTGACAGACCTGTACCCACCAGTACTGTACCCCAGTGTTATACAGTGACAGGCCTGTACCCACTAGTACTGTACCCCAGTGTTAAACAGTGACAGACCTGTACCCATCAGTACTGTACCCCAGTGTTATACAGTGACAGACCTGTACCCACCAGTACTGTATCCCAGTGTTATACATTGACAGACCTGTACCCATCAGTACTGTACCCCAGTGTTATACAGTGACAGACCTGTACCCACCAGTACTGTACCCCAGTGTTATACAGTGACAGACCTGTACCCACCAGTACTGTACCCCAGTGTTATACAGTGACAGGCCTGTACCCACCAGTACTGTACCCCAGTGTTAAACAGTGACAGACCTGTACCCATCAGTAGTGTACCCCAGTGTTATACAGTGGCAGACCTGTGCCCACCAGTACTGTACCCCAGTGTTATACAGTGACAGACCTGTACCCACCAGTACTGTACCCCAGAGTTAAACAGTGACAGACCTGTACCCACCAGTACTGTACCCCAGTGTTATACAGTGACAGACCTGTACCCACCAGTACTGTACCCTAGTGTTATACAGTGAAAGACCTGTACCGACCAGTACTGTACCCTAGTGTGATACAGTGACAGACCTGTACCCACCAGTACTGTACCCCAGTGTTATACGGTGACCGAGCCTGTACCCACCAGTACTGTACCCCAGTGTTATACGGTGACCGAGCCTGT
Source organism: Pristiophorus japonicus (assembly GCF_044704955.1). Classification (NCBI taxonomy): domain Eukaryota; kingdom Metazoa; phylum Chordata; class Chondrichthyes; family Pristiophoridae; genus Pristiophorus; species Pristiophorus japonicus. Next base: position 4,365,460 of record NC_091979.1, read on the forward strand.
ACCCACCAGTACTGTACCCCAGTGTTATACAGTGACAGACCTGTACCCACCAGTACTGTAACCCAGTGTTATACAGTGACAGACCTGTCCCCACCAGTACTGTACCCCAGTGTTATACAGTGACAGACCTGTACCCACCAGTACTGTACCGCAGTGTTATACAGTGACAGACCTGTACCCACCAGTATTGTACCCCAGTGTCAGACAGTGACAGACCTGTACCCACCAGTATTGTACCCCAGTGTCAGACAGTGACAGACCAGTACCCACCAGTACTGTACCCCAGTGTTATACAGTGACAGACCTGTACCCTCCAGTACTGTACCTCAGTGTTACACAGTGACGGACCTGTACCCACCAGTACTGTACCCCATGTTATACTGTGACAGACCTGTGCCCACCAGTACTGTACCCCAGTGTTATACAGTGACAGACCTGTGCCCACCAGTACTGTACCCCAGTGTTATACAGTGACAAACCTGTGCCCACCAGTACTGTACCCCCGTGTTATACAGTGACAGACCTCTACCCACCAGTACTGGACCCCGTGTTATACAGTGACAGACCTGTGCCCACCAGTACTGTACCCGTGTTATACAGTGACAGACCTCTACCCACCAGTACTGTACCACAGTGTTATACAGTGACAGACGTGTACCCACCAGTACTGTACCCCAGTGTTATACAGTGGCAGACCTGTGCCCACCAGTACTGTACACCAGTGTTATACGATGACAGACCTGTACCCACCAGCACTGTACCCCAGTGTTATACAGTGACAGACCTGTACCCACCAGTACTGTAACCCAGTGTTATACAGTGACAGACCTGTACCCACCAGTATTGTACCCCAGTGTCAGACAGTGACAGACCTGTACCCACCAGTATTGTACCCCAGTGTCAGACAGTGACAGACCTGTACCCACCAGTACTGTACCCCAGTGTTATATGGTGACAGACGTGTACCCACCGGTAGTTTACCACAGTGTTATACGGTGACAGACCTGTGCCCACCAGTACTGTACCCCAGTGTTATACAGTGACAGATCTGTACCCACCAGTACTGTAACCCAGTGTTATACAGTGACAGACCTGTACCCACCAGTACTGTACCCCAGAGTTATACAGTGACAGACCTGTACCCACCAGTAATTTACCCCAGTGTTATACAGTGACAGACCTGTACCCACCAGCACTGTACCCGTGTTATACAGTGACAGACCTCTACCCACCAGTACTGTACCCCAGTGTTATACAGTGGCAGACCTGTGCCCACCAGTACTGTACCCCAGTGTTATACAGTGACAGACCTATACCCACCAGTACTGTACCCCAGTGTTATACAGTGACAGACCTGTACCCACCAGTACTGTACCCCAGAGTTATACAGTGACAGACCTGTACCCACCAGTACTGTACCCCAGTGTTATGCAGTGACAGACCTATACCCACCAGTACTGTACCCCAGTGTTATACAGTGACAGACCTGTACCCACCAGTACTGTACCCGTGTTATACAGTGACAGACCTGTACCCACCAGTACTGTACCCCAGTGTTATACGGTGACAGACCTGTACCCACCAGTACTGTACCCCAGTGTTATACAGTGGCAGACCTGTGCCCACCAGTACTGTACCCCAGTGTTATACAGTGACAGACCTGTACCCACCAGTACTGTACCCCAGTGTTACACGGTGACCGAGCCTGTACCCACCAGTACTGTACCCCAGTGTTATACAGTGACAGACTTGTACCCACCAGTACTGTAACCCAGTGTTATACAGTGACAGACCTGTACCCACCAGTACTGTACCCCAGTGTTATACAGTGACAGACCTGTACCCACCAGTACTGTACCCCAGTGTTATACAGTGACAGACATGTACCCACCAGTATTGTACCCCAGTGTGAGACAGTGACAGACCTGTACCCACCAGTATTGTACCCCAGTGTCAGACAGTGACAGACCAGTACCCACCAGTACTGTACCCCAGTGTTATACAGTGACAGACCTGTACCCTCCAGTACTGTGCCTCAGTGTTACACAGTGACGGACCGTACCCACCAGTACTGTACCCCGTGTTATACTGTGACAGACCTGTGCCCACCAGTACTGTACCCCAGTGTTATACAGCGACAGACCTGTGTCCACCAGTACTGTACCCCAGTGTTATACAGTGACAAACCTGTGCCCACCAGTACTGTACCCCCGTGTTATACAGTGACAGACCTCTACCCACCAGTACTGGACCCCGTGTTATACAGTGACAGACCTGTGCCCACCAGTACTGTACCTCAGTGTTATACAGTGACAGACCTGTACCTACCAGTACTGTACCCCAGTGTTATACAGTGACAGACCTGTACCCACCAGTACTGTACCACAGTGTTATACAGTGACAGACCTGTACCCACCAGTACTGCACCCCAGTGTTATACAGTGACAGACGTGTACCCACCAGTACTGTACCCCAGTGTTATACAGTGGCAGACCTGTGCCCACCAGTACTGTACCCCAGTGTTATACGATGACAGACCTGTACGCACCAGCACTGTAACCCAGTGTTATACAGTGACAGACCTGTACCCACCAGTGTTGTACCCCAGTGTCAGACACTGACAGACCTGTATCCACCAGTATTGTACCCCAGTGTCAGACAGTGACTGACCTGTACCCACCAGTATTGTAACCCAGTGTCAGACAGTGACAGACCTGTACCCACCAGTACTGTACCCCAGTGTTATACGGTGACAGACCTGTACCCACCAGTACTTTACCACAGTGTTATACTGGGACAGACCTGTACCCACCAGTACTGTACCCCAGTGTTATACAGTGACAGATCTGTACCCACCAGTACTGTAACCCAGTGTTATACAGTGACACACCTGTACCCACCAGTACTGTACCCCAGTGTTATACAGTGACAGACCTGTACCCACCAGTACTGTAACCCAGTGTTAAACAGTGACAGACCTGTACCCACCAGTACTGTACCCCAGAGTTATACAGTGACAGACCTGTACTCACCAGTAATTTACCCCAGTGTTATACAGTGACATACCTGTACCCACCAGCACTGTACCCATGTTATACAGTGACAGACCTCTACCCACCAGTACTGTACCCCGTGTTATACAGTGACAGACCTGTACCCACCAGTACTGTACCCCAGTGTTATACAGTGACAGACCTGTACCCACCAGTACTGTACCCCAGTGTTATACAGTGGCAGACCTGTACCCACCAGTACTGTACCACAGTGTTATACAGTGACAGACCTGTACCAACCAGTACTGTACCCCAGTGTTATACAGTGACAGACCTGTACCCACCAGTACTGTACCCCAGTGTTATACAGTGACAGGCCTGTACCCACTAGTACTGTACCCCAGTGTTAAACAGTGACAGACCTGTACCCATCAGTACTGTACCCCAGTGTTATACAGTGACAGACCTGTACCCACCAGTACTGTAACCCAGTGTTATACAGTGACAGACCTGTACCCATCAGTACTGTACCCCAGTGTTATACAGTGACAGACCTGTACCCACCAGTACTGTACCCCAGTGTTATACAGTGACAGACCTGTACCCACCAGTACTGTACCCCAGTGTTATACAGTGACAGGCCTGTACCCACCAGTACTGTACCCCAGTGTTAAACAGTGACAGACCTGTACCCATCAGTACTGTACCCCAGTGTTATACAGTGACAGACCTGTACCCACCAGTACAGTACCCCAGTGTTATACAGTGACAGACCTGTACCCACCAGTAATTTACCCCAGTGTTAGACAGTGACAGACCTGTACCCACCAGCACTGTACCCCAGTGTTATACAGTGACAGACCTGTACCCACCAGTACTGTACCCCAGTGTTATACAGTGACAGACCTGTACCCACCAGTACTGTACCCCAGTGTTATATAGTGGCAGACCTGTGCCCACCAGTACTGTACCCCAGTGTTCTACAGTGACAGACCTGTACCCACCAGTACTGTACCCCAGTGTTATACAGTGGCAGACCTGTACCCACCAGTACTGTACCCCAGTGTTATACAGTGACAGATCTGTACCCTCCAGTACTTTACCCCAGTGTTATACAGTGACAGACCTGTACCCACCAGTACTGTACCTCAGTTTTATACAGTCACAGACTTGTACCCACCAGTACTGTACCCCAATGTTATACAGTGACATACCTGTGCCCACCTGTACTGTACCCCAGTGTTATACAGTGACAGACCTGTACCCTCCAGTACTGTACCCCAGTGTTATACAGTGACAGACCTGTACCAACCAGTACTGTACCTCAGTTTTATACAGTCACAGACCTGTACCCTCCAGTACTGTACCCCAGTGTTATACAGTGACAGACCTGTACCCACCAGTACTGTTCCCCAGTGTTATACAGTGACAGACCTGTACCCACCAGTACTGTAACCCAGTGTTATACAGTGACAGACCTGTACCCACCAGTACTGTACCCCGTGTTATACAGTGACAGACCTGTACCCACCAGTACTGTACCCCAGTGTTATATAGTGACAGACCTGTACCCACCAGTACTGTACCCCGTGTTATACAGTGACAGACCTGTACCCACCAGTACTGTACCCCAGTGTTATACAGTGACAGACCTGTGCCCACCAGTACTGTACCTCAGTGTTATACAGTGACAGACCTGTACCCACCAGTACTGTACCCCAGAGTTATACAGTGACAGACCTGTACCCACCAGTAATTTACCCCAGTGTTATACAGTGACAGACCTGTACCCACCAGTACTGTACCCGTGTTATACAGTGATAGACCTGTACCCACCAGTATTGTACCCCAGTGTCAGACAGTGACAGACCTGTACCCACCAGTACTGTACCCCGTGTTATACAGTGACAGACCTGTACCCACCAGTACTGTACCCCAGTGTTATATAGTGACAGACCTGTACCCACCAGTACTGTACCCCGTGTTATACAGTGACAGACCTGTACCCACCAGTACTGTACCCCAGTGTTATACAGAGACATACCTGTGCCCACCAGTACTGTACCCCAGTGTTATACAGTGACAGACCTGTACCCACCAGCACTGTAACCCAGTGTTATACAGTGACAGACCTGTACCCACCAGTATTGTACCCCAGTGTCAGACACTGACAGACCTGTACCCACCAGTATTGTACCCCAGTGTCAGACAGTGACTGACCTGTACCCACCAGTATTGTACCCCAGTGTCAGACAGTGACAGACCTGTACCCACCAGTACTGTACCCCAGTGTTATACGGTGACAGACCTGTACCCACCAGTACTTTACCACAGTGTTATACAGTGACAGACCTGTACCCACCAGTACTGTACCCCCGTGTTATACAGTGACAGACCTGTACCCACCAGTACTGTACCCCAGTGTTATACAGTGACAGACCTGTACCCACCAGTACTGTACCCCAGTGTTATACGGTGACAGACCTCTACCCACCAGTACTGTACCCCAGTGTTATACAGTGACAAACCTGTACCCACCAGTACTGTACCCCAGTGTTATACAGTGACAGAACTGTACCCACCAGCACTGTACCCGTGTTGTACAGTGACAGACCTCTACCTACCAGTACTGTACCCCAGTGTTATACAGTGACAGACCTGTACCCACCAGTACTGTACCCCAGTGTTATACAGTGACAGACCTGTACCCACCAGTACTATACCACAGTGTTATACAGTGTCAGACCTGTACCCACCAGTACTGTACCCCAGTGTTATACAGTGACAGACCTGTACCCACCAGTACTGTACCCCAGTGTTATACAGTGGCAGACCTGTGCCCACCAGTACTGTACCCCAGTGTTATACAGTGACAGATCTGTACCCACCAGTACTGTACCCCAGTGTTATACGGTGACCGAGCCTGTACCCACCAGTACTGTACCCCAGTGTTATACAGTGACAGACCTGTACCCACCAGTACTGTAACCCAGTGTTATACAGTGACAGACCTGTACCCACCAGTACTGTACCCCAGTGTTATACAGTGACAGACCTGTACCCACCAGTACTGTACCCCAGTGTTATACAGTGACAGACCTGTACCCACCAGTATTGTACCCCAGTGTCAGACAGTGACAGACCTGTACCCACCAGTATTGTACCCCAGTGTCAGACAGTGACAGACCAGTACCCACCAGTACTGTACCCCAGTGTTATACAGTGACAGACCTGTACCCTCCAGTACTGTACCTCAGTGTTACACAGTGACGGACCTGTACCCACCAGTACTGTACCCCGTGTTATACTGTGACAGCCCTGTGCCCACCAGTACTGTACCCCAGTGTTATACAGTGACAGACCTGTGCCCACCAGTACTGTACCCCCGTGTTATACAGTGACAGACCTCTACCCACCAGTACTGGACCCCGTGCTATACAGTGACAGACCTGTACCCACCAGTAATTTACCCCAGTGTTATACAGTGACAGACCTGTACCCACCAGTACTGTACCCGTGTTATACAGTGACTGACCTCTACCCACCAGTGCTGTACCCCAGTGTTATACAGTGACAGACCTGTACCCACCAGTACTGTACCCCAGTGTTATACAGTGACAGACCTCTACCCACCAGTACTGTACCCCAGTGTTATACAGTGACAGACCTGTACCCACAAGTACTGTACCCCCGTGTTATACAGTGACAGACCTGTACCCACCAGTACTGTACCCCAGTGTTATACAGTGACAGACGTGTACCCACCAGTACTGTACCCCAGTGTTATACAGTGGCAGACTTGTGCCCACCAGTACTGTACACCAGTGTTATACGATGACAGACCTGTACCCACCAGTACTGTAACCCAGTGTTATACCGTGACAGACCTGTACCCACCAGTATTGTACCCCAGTGTCAGACACTGACAGACCTGTACCCACCAGTATTGTACCCCAGTGTCAGACAGTGACTGACCTGTACCCACCAGTATTGTACCCCAGTGTCAGACAGTGACAGACCTGTACCCACCAGTACTGTACCCCAGTGTTATACGGTGACAGATCTGTACCCACCAGTACTGTAACCCAGTGTTATACAGTGACAGACCTGTACCCACCAGTACTGTACCCCAGTGTTATACAGTGACAGACCTGTACTCACCAGTAATTTACCCCAGTGTTATACAGTGACAGACCTGTACCCACCAGTACTGTACCCCAATGTTGTACAGTGACAGACCTGTACCCACCAGTACTGTACCCGTGTTATACAGTGACAGACCTCTACCCACCAGTACTGTACCACAGTGTTATACAGTGACAGACCTGTACCCACCAGTACTGTACCCCAGTGTTATACAGTGACAGACGTGTACCCACCAGTACTGTACCCCAGTGTTATACAGTGGCAGACCTGTGCCCACCAGTACTGTACACCGGTGTTATACAGTGACAGACCTGTACCCACCAGTACTGTACCCCAGTGTTATACGATGACAGACCTGTACCCACCAGCACTGTAACCCAGTGTTATACAGTGACAGACTTGTACCCACCAGTACTGTACCTTAGTGTTATACGATGACAGACCTGTACCCACCAGCACTGTAACCCAGTGTTATACAGTGACAGACCTGTACCCACCAGTATTGTACCCCAGTGTCAGACACTGACAGACCTGTACCCACCAGTATTGTACCCCAGTGTCAGACAGTGACTGACCTGTACCCACCAGTATTGTACCCCAGTGTCAGACAGTGACAGACCTGTACCCACCAGTACTGTACCCCAGTGTTATACGGTGACAGACCTGTACCCACCAGTACTTTACCACAGTGTTATACAGTGACAGACCTGTACCCACCAGTACTGTACCCCAGTGTTATACAGTGACAGATCTGTACCCACCAGTACTGTAACCCAGTGTTATACAGTGACAGACCTGTACCCACCAGTACTGTACCCGTGTTATACAGTGATAGACCTGTACCCACCAGTACTGTACCCCAGAGTTATACAGTGACAGACCTGTACCCACCAGTACTGTACCCGTGTTATACAGTGACAGACCTGTACCCCCCCAGTACTGTACCCGTGTTATACAGTGACAGACCTGTGCCCACCAGTACTGTACCCCCGTGTTATACAGTGACAGACCTGTACCCACCAGTACTGTACCCCAGTGTTATACAGTGACAGACCTGTACCCACCAGTACTTTACCACAGTGTTATACAGTGACAGACCTGTACCCACCAGTACTGTACCCCAGTGTTATACAGTGACAGATCTGTACCCACCAGTACTGTACCCCAGTGTTATACAGTGACAGAACTGTACCCACCAGCACTGTACCCGTGTTATACAGTGACAGACCTCTACCTCCCAGTACTGTACCCCAGTGTTATACAGTGACAGACCTGTACCCACCAGTACTGTACCCCAGTGTTATACAGTGACAGACCTGTACCCACCAGTACTATACCCCAGTGTTATACAGTGACAGACCTGTACCCACCAGTACTGTACCCCAGTGTTATACAGTGACAGACCTGTACCCACCAGTACTGTACCCCAGTGTTATACAGTGGCAGACCTGTGCCCACCAGTACTGTACCCCAGTGTTATGCAGTGACAGATCTGTACCCACCAGTACTGTACCCCAGTGTTATACGGTGACCGAGCCTGTACCCACCAGTACTGTACCCCAGTGTTATACAGTGACAGACCTGTACCCACCAGTACTGTAACCCAGTGTTATACAGTGACAGACCTGTACCCACCAGTACTGTACCCCAGTGTTATACAGTGACAGACCTGTACCCACCAGTACTGTACCCCAGTGTTATACAGTGACAGACCTGTACCCACCAGTATTGTACCCCAGTGTCAGACAGTGACAGACCTGTACCCACCAGTATTGTACCCCAGTGTCAGACAGTGACAGACCAGTACCCACCAGTACTGTACCCCAGTGTTATACAGTGACAGACCTGTACCCTCCAGTACTGTACCTCAGTGTTACACAGTGACGGACCTGTACCCACCAGTACTGTACCCCGTGTTATACTGTGACAGCCCTGTGCCCACCAGTACTGTACCCCAGTGTTATACAGTGACAGACCTGTGCCCACCAGTACTGTACCCCCGTGTTATACAGTGACAGACCTCTACCCACCAGTACTGGACCCCGTGCTATACAGTGACAGACCTGTACCCACCAGTAATTTACCCCAGTGTTATACAGTGACAGACCTGTACCCACCAGTACTGTACCCGTGTTATACAGTGACAGACCTCTACCCACCAGTGCTGTACCCCAGTGTTATACAGTGACAGACCTGTACCCACCAGTACTGTACCCCAGTGTTATACAGTGACAGACCTGTACCCACCAGTACTGTACCCCAGTGTTACACAGTGACAGACCTGTACCCACCAGTACTGTACCCCAGTGTTATACGGTGACAGACCTGTACCCACCAGTACTTTACCACAGTGTTATACAGTGACAGACCTGTACCCACCAGTACTGTACCCCAGTGTTATACAGTGACAGATCTGTACCCACCAGTACTGTACCCCAGTGTTATACGGTGACAGACCTGTACCCACCAGTACTTTACCACAGTGTTATACAGTGACAGACCTGTACCCACCAGTACTGTACCCCAGTGTTATACAGTGACAGATCTGTACCCACCAGTACTGTAACCCAGTGTTATACAGTGACAGACCTGTACCCACCAGTACTGTACCCGTGTAATACAGTGATAGACCTGTACCCACCAGTACTGTACCCCAGAGTTATACAGTGACAGACCTGTACCCACCAGTACTGTACCCGTGTTATACAGTGACAGACCTGTACCCCCCCAGTACTGTACCCGTGTTATACAGTGACAGACCTGTGCCCACCAGTACTGTACCCCCGTGTTATACAGTGACAGACCTGTACCCACCAGTACTGTACCCCAGTGTTATACAGTGACAGACCTGTACCCACCAGTACTGTACCCCAGTGTTACACAGTGACAGACCTGTACCCACCAGTACTGTACCCCAGTGTTATACGGTGACAGACCTGTACCCACCAGTACTTTACCACAGTGTTATACAGTGACAGACCTGTACCCACCAGTACTGTACCCCAGTGTTATACAGTGACAGATCTGTACCCACCAGTACTGTACCCCAGTGTTATACAGTGACAGAACTGTACCCACCAGCACTGTACCCGTGTTAACAGTGACAGACCTCTACCTCCCAGTACTGTACCCCAGTGTTATACAGTGACAGACCTGTACCCACCAGTACTGTACCCCAGTGTTATACAGTGACAGACCTGTACCCACCAGTACTATACCCCAGTGTTATACAGTGACAGACCTGTACCCACCAGTACTGTACCCCAGTGTTATACAGTGACAGACCTGTACCCACCAGTACTGTACCCCAGTGTTATACAGTGGCAGACCTGTGCCCACCAGTACTGTACCCCAGTGTTATGCAGTGACAGATCTGTACCCACCAGTACTGTACCCCAGTGTTATACGGTGACCGAGCCTGTACCCACCAGTACTGTACCCCAGTGTTATACAGTGACAGACCTGTACCCACCAGTACTGTAACCCAGTGTTATACAGTGACAGACCTGTACCCACCAGTACTGTACCCCAGTGTTATACAGTGACAGACCTGTACCCACCAGTACTGTACCCCAGTGTTATACAGTGACAGACCTGTACCCACCAGTATTGTACCCCAGTGTCAGACAGTGACAGACCTGTACCCACCAGTATTGTACCCCAGTGTCAGACAGTGACAGACCAGTACCCACCAGTACTGTACCCCAGTGTTATACAGTGACAGACCTGTACCCTCCAGTACTGTACCTCAGTGTTACACAGTGACGGACCTGTACCCACCAGTACTGTACCCCGTGTTATACTGTGACAGCCCTGTGCCCACCAGTACTGTACCCCAGTGTTATACAGTGACAGACCTGTGCCCACCAGTACTGTACCCCCGTGTTATACAGTGACAGACCTCTACCCACCAGTACTGGACCCCGTGCTATACAGTGACAGACCTGTACCCACCAGTAATTTACCCCAGTGTTATACAGTGACAGACCTGTACCCACCAGTACTGTACCCGTGTTATACAGTGACAGACCTCTACCCACCAGTGCTGTACCCCAGTGTTATACAGTGACAGACCTGTACCCACCAGTACTGTACCCCAGTGTTATACAGTGACAGACCTCTACCCACCAGTACTGTACCCCAGTGTTATACAGTGACAGACCTGTACCCACAAGTACTGTACCCCCGTGTTATACAGTGACAGACCTGTACCCACCAGTACTGTACCCCAGTGTTATACAGTGACAGACGTGTACCCACCAGTACTGTACCCCAGTGTTATACAGTGGCAGACTTGTGCCCACCAGTACTGTACCCCAGTGTTATACGGTGACAGACCTGTACCCACCAGTACTTTACCACAGTGTTATACAGTGACAGACCTGTACCCACCAGTACTGTACCCCAGTGTTATACAGTGACAGATCTGTACCCACCAGTACTGTAACCCAGTGTTATACAGTGACAGACCTGTACCCACCAGTACTGTACCCCAGTGTTATACAGTGACAGACCTGTACTCACCAGTAATTTGCCCCAGTGTTATACAGTGACATACCTGTACCCACCAGCACTGTACCCGTGTTATACAGTGACAGACCTCTACCCACCAGTACTGTACCCCGTGTTATACAGTGACAGACCTGTACCCACCAGTACTGTACCCCAGTGCTATACAGTGACAGACCTGTACCCACCAGTACTGTACCCCAGTGTTATACAGTGGCAGACCTGTACCCACCAGTACTGTACCACAGTGTTATACAGTGACAGACCTGTACCCACCAGTACTGTACCCCAGTGTTATACAGTGACAGACCTGTACCCACCAGTACTGTACCCCAGTGTTATACAGTGACAGGCCTGTACCCACTAGTACTGTACCCCAGTGTTAAACAGTGACAGACCTGTACCCATCAGTACTGTACCCCAGTGTTATACAGTGACAGACCTGTACCCACCAGTACTGTATCCCAGTGTTATACAGTGACAGACCTGTACCCATCAGTACTGTACCCCAGTGTTATACAGTGACAGACATGTACCCACCAGTACTGTACCCCAGTGTTATACAGTGACAGACCTGTACCCACCAGTACTGTACCCCAGTGTTATACAGTGACAGGCCTGTACCCACCAGTACTGTACCCCAGTGTTAAACAGTGACAGACCTGTACCCATCAGTACTGTACCCCAGTGTTATACAGTGACAGACCTGTACCCACCAGTACAGTACCCCAGTGTTATACAGTGACAGACCTGTACCCACCAGTAATTTACCCCAGTGTTATACAGTGACAGACCTGTACCCACCAGCACTGTACCCCAGTGTTATACAGTGACAGACCTGTACCCACCAGTACTGTACCCCAGTGTTATACAGTGACAGACCTGTACCCACCAGTACTGTACCCCAGTGTTATATAGTGGCAGACCTGTGCCCACCAGTACTGTACCCCAGTGTTATACAGTGACAGACCTGTACCCACCAGTACTGTACCCCAGTGTTATACAGTGGCAGACCTGTACCCACCAGTACTGTACCCCAGTGTTATACAGTGACAGATCTGTACCCTCCAGTACTTTACCCCAGTGTTATACAGTGACAGACCTGTACCCACCAGTACTGTACCTCAGTTTTATACAGTCACAGACTTGTACCCACCAGTACTGTACCCCAGTGTTATACAGTGACATACCTGTGCCCACCAGTACTGTACCCCAGTGTTATACAGTGACAGACCGTACCCTCCAGTACTGTACCCCAGTGTTATACAGTGACAGACCTGTACCAACCAGTACTGTACCTCAGTTTTATACAGTCACAGAACTGTACCCTCCAGTACTGTACCCCAGTGTTATACAGTGACAGACCTGTACCCACCAGTACTGTTCCCCAGTGTTATACAGTGACAGACCTGTACCCACCAGTACTGTAACCCAGTGTTATACAGTGACAGACCTGTATCCACCAGTACTGTACCCCGTGTTATACAGTGACAGACCTGTACCCACCAGTACTGTACCCCAGTGTTATATAGTGACAGACCTGTACCCACCAGTACTGTACCCCGTGTTATACAGTGACAGACCTGTACCCACCAGTACTGTACCCCAGTGTTATACAGTGACAGACCTGTGCCCACCAGTACTGTACATCAGTGTTATACAGTGACAGACCTGTACCCACCAGTACTGTACCCCAGAGTTATACAGTGACAGACCTGTACCCACCAGTAATTTACCCCAGTGTTATACAGTGACAGACCTGTACCCACCAGTACTGTACCCCAGTGTTATACAGTGACAGACCTGTACCCACCAGTACTGTACCACAGTGTTATACAGTGACAGACCTGTACCCACCAGTACTGTACCCCAGTGTTATACAGTGACAGACCTGTACCCACCAGTACTGTACCCCAATGTTGTACAGTGACAGACCTGTACCCACCAGTACTGTACCCCAATGTTGTACAGTGACAGACCTGTACCCACCAGTACTGTACCCGTGTTATACAGTGACAGACCTGTACCCACCAGTACTGTACCACAGTGTTATACAGTGACAGACCTGTACCCACCAGTACTGTACCCCAGTGTTATACAGTGACAGACGTGTACCCACCAGTACTGTACCCCAGTGTTATACAGTGGCAGACCTGTGCCCACCAGTACTGTACACCGGTGTTATACAGTGACAGACCTGTACCCACCAGTACTGTACCCCAGTGTTATACGATGACAGACCTGTACCCACCAGCACTGTAACCCAGTGTTATACAGTGACAGACCTGTACCCACCAGTACTGTACCCCAGTGTTATACAGTGACAGACCTGTACCCACCAGTACTGTACCCCAGTGTTATACAGTGACAGGCCTGTACCCACCAGTACTGTACCCCAGTGTTATACGGTGACAGACCTGTACCCACCAGTACATTACCACAGTGTTATACAGAGACAGACCTGTACCCACCAGTATTGTACCCCAGTGTCAGACACTGACAGACCTGTACCCACCAGTATTGTACCCCAGTGTCAGACAGTGACTGACCTGTACCCACCAGTATTGTACCCCAGTGTCAGACAGTGACAGACCTGTACCCACCAGTACTGTACCCCAGTGTTATACGGTGACAGACCTGTACCCACCAGTACTTTACCACAGTGTTATACAGTGACAGACCTGTACCCACCAGTAATGTATCCCAGTGTTATACAGTGACAGATCTGTACCCACCAGTACTGTAACCCAGTGTTATACAGTGACAGACCTGTACCCACCAGTACTGTACCCGTGTTATACAGTGATAGACTTGTACCCACCAGTACTGTACCCCAGAGTTATACAGTGACAGACCTGTACCCACCAGTACTGTACCCCAGTGTTATACAGTGACAGACCTGTACCCACCAGTAATTTACCCCAGTGTTATACAGTGACAGACCTGTACCCACCAGCACTGTACCCGTGTTATACAGTGACAGACCTGTACCCCCCCAGTACTGTACCCGTGTTATACAGTGACAGACCTGTGCCCACCAGTACTGTACCCCCGTGTTATACAGTGACAGACCTGTACCCACCAGTACTGTACCCCAGTGTTATACAGTGACAGACCTGTACCCACCAGTACTGTACCCCAGTGTTATACGGTGACAGACCTCTACCCACCAGTACTGTACCCCAGTGTTATACAGTGACAGACCTGTACCCACCAGTACTGTACACCATGGTTATACAGTGACAGACCTGTACCCACCAGTACTGTACCCCAGTGTTATACAGTGACAGACCTGTACCCACCAGTACTGTACCCCAGTGTTATACAGCGACAGACCTGTACCCACCAGTACTGTACCCCAGTGTTATACAGTGACAGACCTGTACCCACCAGTACTGTACCCCAGTGTTATACGGTGACAGACCTGTACCCACCAGTACTTTACCACAGTGTTATACAGTGACAGACCTGTACCCACCAGTACTGTACCCCAGTGTTATACAGTGACAGATCTGTACCCACCAGTACTGTACCCCAGTGTTATACAGTGACAGAACTGTACCCACCAGCACTGTACCCGTGTTATACAGTGACAGACCTCTACCTACCAGTACTGTACCCCAGTGTTATACAGTGACAGACCTGTACCCACCAGTACTGTACCCCAGTGTTATACAGTGACAGACCTGTACCCACCAGTACTGTACCCCAGTGTTATACAGTGACAGACCTCTACCCACCAGTACTATACCCCAGTGTTATACAGTGACAGACCTGTACCCACCAGTACTGTACCCCAGTGTTATACAGTGACAGACCTGTACCCACCAGTACTGTACCCCAGTGTTATACAGTGGCAGACCTGTGCCCACCAGTACTGTACCCCAGTGTTATACAGTGACAGATCTGTACCCACCAGTACTGTACCCCAGTGTTATACGGTGACCGAGCCTGTACCCACCAGTACTGTACCCCAGTGTTATACAGTGACAGACCTGTACCCACCAGTACTGTAACCCAGTGTTATACAGTGACAGACCTGTACCCACCAGTACTGTACCCCAGTGTTATACAGTGACAGACCTGTACCCACCAGTACTGTACCCCAGTGTTATACAGTGACAGACCTGTACCCACCAGTATTGTACCCCAGTGTCAGACAGTGACAGACCTGTACCCACCAGTATTGTACCCCAGTGTCAGACAGTGACAGACCAGTACCCACCAGTACTGTACCCCAGTGTTATACAGTGACAGACCTGTACCCTCCAGTACTGTACCTCAGTGTTACACAGTGACGGACCTGTACCCACCAGTACTGTACCCCGTGTTATACTGTGACAGCCCTGTGCCCACCAGTACTGTACCCCAGTGTTATACAGTGACAGACCTGTGCCCACCAGTACTGTACCCCCGTGTTATACAGTGACAGACCTCTACCCACCAGTACTGGACCCCGTGCTATACAGTGACAGACCTGTACCCACCAGTAATTTACCCCAGTGTTATACAGTGACAGACCTGTACCCACCAGTACTGTACCCGTGTTATACAGTGACAGACCTCTACCCACCAGTGCTGTACCCCAGTGTTATACAGTGACAGACCTGTACCCACCAGTACTGTACCCCAGTGTTATACAGTGACAGACCTCTACCCACCAGTACTGTACCCCAGTGTTATACAGTGACAGACCTGTACCCACAAGTACTGTACCCCCGTGTTATACAGTGACAGACCTGTACCCACCAGTATTGTACCCCAGTGTCAGACACTGACAGACCTGTACCCACCAGTATTGTACCCCAGTGTCAGACAGTGACTGACCTGTACCCACCAGTATTGTACCCCAGTGTCAGACAGTGACAGACCTGTACCCACCAGTACTGTACCCCAGTGTTATACGGTGACAGACCTGTACCCACCAGTACTTTACCACAGTGTTATACAGTGACAGACCTGTACCCACCAGTACTGTACCCCAGTGTTATACAGTGACAGATCTGTACCCACCAGTACTGTAACCCAGTGTTATACAGTGACAGACCTGTACCCACCAGTACTGTACCCCAGTGTTATACAGTGACAGACCTGTACCCACCAGTACTGTACCCCAGTGTTATACAGTGACAGACCTGTACCCACCAGTACTGTACCCCAGTGTTATACAGTAACAGACCTGTACCCACCAGTACTGTACCCCAGTGTTATACATTGACAGACCTGTACCCACCAGTACTGTACCCCAGTGTTATACAGTAACAGACCTGTACCCACCAGTACTGTACCCCAGTGTTATACATTGACAGACCTGTACCCACCAGTACTGTACCCCAGTGTTATACGGTGACAGACCTGTACCCACCAGTACTTTACCACAGTGTTATACAGTGACAGACCTGTACCCCACCAGTACTGTACCCCAGTGTTATACAGTGACAGATCTGTACCCACCAGTACTGTACCCCAGTGTTATACAGTGACAGACCTGTACCCACCAGTACTGTACCCCAGAGTTATACAGTGATAGACCTGTACCCACCAGTAATTTACCCCAGTGTTATACAGTGACAGACCTGTACCCACCAGCACTGTACCCGTGTTATACAGTGACAGACCTCTACCTACCAGTACTGTACCCCAGTGTTATACAGTGACAGACCTGTACCCACCAGTACTGTACCCCAGTGTTATACAGTGACAGACCTGTACCCACCAGTACTATACCCCAGTGTTATACAGTGACAGACCTGTACCCACCAGTACTGTACCCCAGTGTTATACAGTGACAGACCTGTACCCACCAGTACTGTACCCCAGTGTTATACAGTGGCAGACCTGTGCCCACCAGTACTGTACCCCAGTGTTATACAGTGACAGATCTGTACCCACCAGTACTGCACCCCAGTGTTATACGGTGACCGAGCCTGTACCCACCAGTACTGTACCCCAGTGTTATACAGTGACAGACCTGTACCCACCAGTACTGTAACCCAGTGTTATACAGTGACAGACCTGTACCCACCAGTATTGTACCCCAGTGTCAGACAGTGACAGACCAGTACCCACCAGTACTGTACCCCAGTGTTATACAGTGACAGACCTGTACCCTCCAGTACTATACCTCAGTGTTACACAGTGACGGACCTGTACCCACCAGTACTGTACCCCGTGTTATACTGTGACAGACCTGTGCCCACCAGTACTGTACCCCAGTGTTATACAGTGACAGACCTGTGCCCACCAGTACTGTACCCCCGTGTTATACAGTGACAGACCTCTACCCACCAGTACTGGACCCCGTGTTATACAGTGACAGACCTGTACCCACCAGTAATTTACCCCAGTGTTATACAGTGACAGACCTGAACCCACCAGTACTGTACCCGTGTTATACAGTGACAGACCTCTACCCACCAGTGCTGTACCCCAGTGTTATACAGTGACAGACCTGTACCCACCAGTACTGTACCCCAGTGTTATACAGTGACAGACCTCTACCCACCAGTACTGTACCACAGTGTTATACAGTGACAGACCTGTACCCACAAGTACTGTACCCCCGTGTTATATAGTGACAGACCTGTACCCACCAGTACTGTACCCCAGTGTTATACAGTGACAGACGTGTACCCACCAGTACTGTACCCCAGTGTCAGACACTGACAGACTGTACCCACCAGTATTGTACCCCAGTGTCAGACAGTGACTGACCTGTACCCACCAGTATTGTACCCCAGTGTCAGACAGTGACAGACCTGTACCCACCAGTACTGTACCCCAGTGTTATACGGTGACAGACCTGTACCCACCAGTACTTTACCATATTGTTATACAGTGACAGACCTGTACCCACCAGTACTGTACCCCAGTGTTATACAGTGACAGATCTGTACCCACCAGTACTGTGACCCAGTGTTATACAGTGACAGACCTGTACCCACCAGTACTGTACCCCAGAGTTATACAGTGACAGACCTGTACCCACCAGTAATTTACCCCAGTGTTATACAGTGACAGACCTGTACCCACCAGTACTGTACCCCAGTGTTAAACAGTGATAGACCTGTACCCATCAGTACTGTACCCCAGTGTTATACAGTGACAGACCTGTACCCACCAGTACTGTATCCCAGTGTTATACAGTGACAGACCTGTACCCACCAGTACTGTACCCCAGTGTTATACAGTGACAGATCTGTACCCACCAGTACTGTAACCCAGTGTTATACAGTGACAGACCTGTACCCACCAGTACTGTACCCCAGAGTTATACAGTGACAGACCTGTACCCACCAGTAATTTACCCCAGTGTTATACAGTGACAGACCTGTACCCACCAGCACTGTACCCGTGTTATACAGTGACAGACCTCTACCCACCAGTACTGTACCCCAGTGTTATACAGTGACAGACCTGTACCCACCAGTACTGTACCCCAGTGTTATACAGTGGCAGACCTGTGCCAACCAGTACTGTACCCCAGTGTTATACAGTGACAGACCTGTACCCACCAGTACTGTACCCCAGCGTTATACAGTGACAGACCTGTACCCACCAGTACTGTACCCCAGTGTTATACAGTGACAAACCTGTGCCCACCAGTACTGTACCCCCGTGTTATACAGTGACAGACCTCTACCCACCAGTACTGGACCCCGTGTTATACAGTGACAGACCTGTGCCCACCAGTACTGTACCTCAGTGTTATACAGTGACAGACCTGTGCCCACCAGTACTGTACCCCCGTCTTATACAGTGACAGACCTCAACCCACCAGTACTGGACCCCGTGTTATACAGTGACAGACCTGTACCCACCAGTAATTTACCCCTGTGTTATACAGTGACAGACCTGAACCCACCAGTACTGTACCCGTGTTATACAGTGACAGGCCTCTACCCACCAGTACTGTACCCCAGTGTTATACAGTGACAGACCTGTACCCACCAGTAATTTACCCCAGTGTTATACAGTGACAGACCTGAACCCACCAGTACTGTACCCGTGTTATACAGTGACAGACCTCTACCCACCAGTGCTGTACCCCAGTGTTATACAGTGACAGACCTGCACCCACCAGTACTGTACCCCAGTGTTATACAGTGACAGACCTCTACCCACCAGTACTGGACCCAGTGTTATACATTGACAGACCTGTACCCACCAGTACTGTACCCCAGTGTTATACAGTAACAGACCTGTACCCACCAGTACTGTACCCCAGTGTTATACATTGACAGACCTGTACCCACCAGTACTGTACCCCAGTGTTATACGGTGACAGACCTGTACCCACCAGTACTTTACCACAGTGTTATACAGTGACAGACCTGTACCCCACCAGTACTGTACCCCAGTGTTATACAGTGACAGATCTGTACCCACCAGTACTGTACCCCAGTGTTATACAGTGACAGACCTGTACCCACCAGTACTGTACCCCAGAGTTATACAGTGATAGACCTGTACCCACCAGTAATTTACCCCAGTGTTATACAGTGACAGACCTGTACCCACCAGCACTGTACCCGTGTTATACAGTGACAGACCTCTACCTACCAGTACTGTACCCCAGTGTTATACAGTGACAGACCTGTACCCACCAGTACTGTACCCCAGTGTTATACAGTGACAGACCTGTACCCACCAGTACTATACCCCAGTGTTATACAGTGACAGACCTGTACCCACCAGTACTGTACCCCAGTGTTATACAGTGACAGACCTGTACCCACCAGTACTGTACCCCAGTGTTATACAGTGGCAGACCTGTGCCCACCAGTACTGTACCCCAGTGTTATACAGTGACAGATCTGTACCCACCAGTACTGCACCCCAGTGTTATACGGTGACCGAGCCTGTACCCACCAGTACTGTACCCCAGTGTTATACAGTGACAGACCTGTACCCACCAGTACTGTAACCCAGTGTTATACAGTGACAGACCTGTACCCACCAGTATTGTACCCCAGTGTCAGACAGTGACAGACCAGTACCCACCAGTACTGTACCCCAGTGTTATACAGTGACAGACCTGTACCCTCCAGTACTATACCTCAGTGTTACACAGTGACGGACCTGTACCCACCAGTACTGTACCCCGTGTTATACTGTGACAGACCTGTGCCCACCAGTACTGTACCCCAGTGTTATACAGTGACAGACCTGTGCCCACCAGTACTGTACCCCCGTGTTATACAGTGACAGACCTCTACCCACCAGTACTGGACCCCGTGTTATACAGTGACAGACCTGTACCCACCAGTACTGTACCCCAGTGTTATACAGTGACAGACCTGTACCCACCAGTACTGTACCCCAGTGTTATACAGTGACAGATCTGTACCCACCAGTACTGTGACCCAGTGTTATACAGTGACAGACCTGTACCCACCAGTACTGTACCCCAGAGTTATACAGTGACAGACCTGTACCCACCAGTAATTTACCCCAGTGTTATACAGTGACAGACCTGTACCCACCAGCACTGTACCCCAGTGTTATACAGTGACAGACCTGTGCCCACCAGTACTGTACCCCAGTGTTATACAGTGACAGACCTGTACCCACCAGTACTGTACCCCAGTGTTATACAGTGACAGACCTGTACCCATCAGTACTGTACCATAGTGTTATACAGTGACAGACCTGTACCCACCAGTACTGTACCCCAGTGTTATACAGTGACAGACCTGTACCCACCAGTACTGTATCCCAGTGTTATACAGTGACAGACCTGTACCCATCAGTACTGTACCCCAGTGTTATACAGTGACAGACCTGTACCCACCAGTACTGTACCCCAGTGTTATACAGTGACAGACATGTACCCACCAGTACTGTACCCCAGTGTTATACAGTGACAGGCCTGTACCCACCAGTACTGTACCCCAGTGTTAAACAGTGATAGACCTGTACCCATCAGTACTGTACCCCAGTGTTATACAGTGACAGACCTGTACCCACCAGTACTGTATCCCAGTGTTATACAGTGACAGACCTGTACCCACCAGTACTGTACCCCGGTGTTATACAGTGACAGATCTGTACCCACCAGTACTGTAACCCAGTGTTATACAGTGACAGACCTGTACCCACCAGTACTGTACCCCAGAGTTATACAGTGACAGACCTGTACCCACCAGTAATTTACCCCAGTGTTATACAGTGACAGACCTGTACCCACCAGCACTGTACCCGTGTTATACAGTGACAGACCTCTACCCACCAGTACTGTACCCCAGTGTTATACAGTGACAGACCTGTACCCACCAGTACTGTACCCCAGTGTTATACAGTGGCAGACCTGTGCCAACCAGTACTGTACCCCAGTGTTATACAGTGACAGACCTGTACCCACCAGTACTGTACCCCAGCGTTATACAGTGACAGACCTGTACCCACCAGTACTGTACCCCAGTGTTATACAGTGACAAACCTGTGCCCACCAGTACTGTACCCCCGTGTTATACAGTGACAGACCTCTACCCACCAGTACTGGACCCCGTGTTATACAGTGACAGACCTGTGCCCACCAGTACTGTACCTCAGTGTTATACAGTGACAGACCTGTGCCCACCAGTACTGTACCCCCGTCTTATACAGTGACAGACCTCAACCCACCAGTACTGGACCCCGTGTTATACAGTGACAGACCTGTACCCACCAGTAATTTACCCCAGTGTTATACAGTGACAGACCTGAACCCACCAGTACTGTACCCGTGTTATACAGTGACAGGCCTCTACCCACCAGTACTGTACCCCAGTGTTATACAGTGACAGACCTGTACCCACCAGTAATTTACCCCAGTGTTATACAGTGACAGACCTGAACCCACCAGTACTGTACCCGTGTTATACAGTGACAGACCTCTACCCACCAGTGCTGTACCCCAGTGTTATACAGTGACAGACCTGCACCCACCAGTACTGTACCCCAGTGTTATACAGTGACAGACCTCTACCCACCAGTACTGGACCCAGTGTTATACATTGACAGACCTGTACCCACCAGTACTGTACCCCAGTGTTATACAGTAACAGACCTGTACCCACCAGTACTGTACCCCAGTGTTATACATTGACAGACCTGTACCCACCAGTACTGTACCCCAGTGTTATACGGTGACAGACCTGTACCCACCAGTACTTTACCACAGTGTTATACAGTGACAGACCTGTACCCCACCAGTACTGTACCCCAGTGTTATACAGTGACAGATCTGTACCCACCAGTACTGTACCCCAGTGTTATACAGTGACAGACCTGTACCCACCAGTACTGTACCCCAGAGTTATACAGTGATAGACCTGTACCCACCAGTAATTTACCCCAGTGTTATACAGTGACAGACCTGTACCCACCAGCACTGTACCCGTGTTATACAGTGACAGACCTCTACCTACCAGTACTGTACCCCAGTGTTATACAGTGACAGACCTGTACCCACCAGTACTGTACCCCAGTGTTATACAGTGACAGACCTGTACCCACCAGTACTATACCCCAGTGTTATACAGTGACAGACCTGTACCCACCAGTACTGTACCCCAGTGTTATACAGTGACAGACCTGTACCCACCAGTACTGTACCCCAGTGTTATACAGTGGCAGACCTGTGCCCACCAGTACTGTACCCCAGTGTTATACAGTGACAGATCTGTACCCACCAGTACTGCACCCCAGTGTTATACGGTGACCGAGCCTGTACCCACCAGTACTGTACCCCAGTGTTATACAGTGACAGACCTGTACCCACCAGTACTGTAACCCAGTGTTATACAGTGACAGACCTGTACCCACCAGTATTGTACCCCAGTGTCAGACAGTGACAGACCAGTACCCACCAGTACTGTACCCCAGTGTTATACAGTGACAGACCTGTACCCTCCAGTACTATACCTCAGTGTTACACAGTGACGGACCTGTACCCACCAGTACTGTACCCCGTGTTATACTGTGACAGACCTGTGCCCACCAGTACTGTACCCCAGTGTTATACAGTGACAGACCTGTGCCCACCAGTACTGTACCCCCGTGTTATACAGTGACAGACCTCTACCCACCAGTACTGGACCCCGTGTTATACAGTGACAGACCTGTACCCACCAGTAATTTACCCCAGTGTTATACAGTGACAGACCTGTACCCACCAGCACTGTACCCGTGTTATACAGTGACAGACCTCTACCTACCAGTACTGTACCCCAGTGTTATACAGTGACAGACCTGTACCCACCAGTACTGTACCCCAGTGTTATACAGTGACAGACCTGTACCCACCAGTACTATACCCCAGTGTTATACAGTGACAGACCTGTACCCACCAGTACTGTACCCCAGTGTTATACAGTGACAGACCTGTACCCACCAGTACTGTACCCCAGTGTTATACAGTGGCAGACCTGTGCCCACCAGTACTGTACCCCAGTGTTATACAGTGACAGATCTGTACCCACCAGTACTGCACCCCAGTGTTATACGGTGACCGAGCCTGTACCCACCAGTACTGTACCCCAGTGTTATACAGTGACAGACCTGTACCCACCAGTACTGTAACCCAGTGTTATACAGTGACAGACCTGTACCCACCAGTATTGTACCCCAGTGTCAGACAGTGACAGACCAGTACCCACCAGTACTGTACCCCAGTGTTATACAGTGACAGACCTGTACCCTCCAGTACTATACCTCAGTGTTACACAGTGACGGACCTGTACCCACCAGTACTGTACCCCGTGTTATACTGTGACAGACCTGTGCCCACCAGTACTGTACCCCAGTGTTATACAGTGACAGACCTGTGCCCACCAGTACTGTACCCCCGTGTTATACAGTGACAGACCTCTACCCACCAGTACTGGACCCCGTGTTATACAGTGACAGACCTGTACCCACCAGTAATTTACCCCAGTGTTATACAGTGACAGACCTGAACCCACCAGTACTGTACCCGTGTTATACAGTGACAGACCTCTACCCACCAGTGCTGTACCCCAGTGTTATACAGTGACAGACCTGTACCCACCAGTACTGTACCCCAGTGTTATACAGTGACAGACCTCTACCCACCAGTACTGTACCACAGTGTTATACAGTGACAGACCTGTACCCACAAGTACTGTACCCCCGTGTTATACAGTGACAGACCTGTACCCACCAGTACTGTACCCCAGTGTTATACAGTGACAGACGTGTACCCACCAGTACTGTACCCCAGTGTCAGACACTGACAGACTGTACCCACCAGTATTGTACCCCAGTGTCAGACAGTGACTGACCTGTACCCACCAGTATTGTACCCCAGTGTCAGACAGTGACAGACCTGTACCCACCAGTACTGTACCCCAGTGTTATACGGTGACAGACCTGTACCCACCAGTACTTTACCATATTGTTATACAGTGACAGACCTGTACCCACCAGTACTGTACCCCAGTGTTATACAGTGACAGATCTGTACCCACCAGTACTGTGACCCAGTGTTATACAGTGACAGACCTGTACCCACCAGTACTGTACCCCAGAGTTATACAGTGACAGACCTGTACCCATCAGTACTGTACCCCAGTGTTATACAGTGACAGACCTGTACCCACCAGTACTGTATCCCAGTGTTATACAGTGACAGACCTGTACCCATCAGTACTGTACCCCAGTGTTATACAGTGACAGACATGTACCCACCAGTACTGTACCCCAGTGTTATACAGTGACAGACCTGTACCCACCAGTACTGTACCCCAGTGTTATACAGTGACAGGCCTGTACCCACCAGTACTGTACCCCAGTGTTAAACAGTGACAGACCTGTACCCATCAGTACTGTACCCCAGTGTTATACAGTGACAGACCTGTACCCACCAGTACAGTACCCCAGTGTTATACAGTGACAGACCTGTACCCACCAGTAATTTACCCCAGTGTTATACAGTGACAGACCTGTACCCACCAGCACTGTACCCCAGTGTTATACAGTGACAGACCTGTACCCACCAGTACTGTACCCCAGTGTTATACAGTGACAGACCTGTACCCACCAGTACTGTACCCCAGTGTTATATAGTGGCAGACCTGTGCCCACCAGTACTGTACCCCAGTGTTATACAGTGACAGACCTGTACCCACCAGTACTGTACCCCAGTGTTATACAGTGGCAGACCTGTACCCACCAGTACTGTACCCCAGTGTTATACAGTGACAGATCTGTACCCTCCAGTACTTTACCCCAGTGTTATACAGTGGCAGACCTGTACCCACCAGTACTGTACCTCAGTTTTATACAGTCACAGACTTGTACCCACCAGTACTGTACCCCAGTGTTATACAGTGACATACCTGTGCCCACCAGTACTGTACCCCAGTGTTATACAGTGACAGACCGTACCCTCCAGTACTGTACCCCAGTGTTATACAGTGACAGACCTGTACCAACCAGTACTGTACCTCAGTTTTATACAGTCACAGAACTGTACCCTCCAGTACTGTACCCCAGTGTTATACAGTGACAGACCTGTACCCACCAGTACTGTTCCCCAGTGTTATACAGTGACAGACCTGTACCCACCAGTACTGTAACCCAGTGTTATACAGTGACAGACCTGTATCCACCAGTACTGTACCCCGTGTTATACAGTGACAGACCTGTACCCACCAGTACTGTACCCCAGTGTTATATAGTGACAGACCTGTACCCACCAGTACTGTACCCCGTGTTATACAGTGACAGACCTGTACCCACCAGTACTGTACCCCAGTGTTATACAGTGACAGATCTGTGCCCACCAGTACTGTACCTCAGTGTTATACAGTGACAGACCTGTACCCACCAGTACTGTACCCCAGAGTTATACAGTGACAGACCTGTACCCACCAGTAATTTACCCCAGTGTTATACAGTGACAGACCTGTACCCACCAGTACTGTACCCCAGTGTTATACAGTGACAGACCTGTACCCACCAGTACTGTACCACAGTGTTATACAGTGACAGACCTGTACGCACCAGTACTGTACCCCAGTGTTATACAGTGACAGACCTGTACCCACCAGTACTGTACCCCAATGTTGTACAGTGACAGACCTGTACCCACCAGTACTGTACCCCAATGTTGTACAGTGACAGACCTGTACCCACCAGTACTGTACCCGTGTTATACAGTGACAGACCTGTACCCACCAGTACTGTACCACAGTGTTATACAGTGACAGACCTGTACCCACCAATACTGTACCCCAGTGTTATACAGTGACAGACGTGTACCCACCAGTACTGTACCCCAGTGTTATACAGTGGCAGACCTGTGCCCACCAGTACTGTACACCGGTGTTATACAGTGACAGACCTGTACCCACCAGTACTGTACCCCAGTGTTATACGATGACAGACCTGTACCCACCAGCACTGTAACCCAGTGTTATACAGTGACAGACCTGTACCCACCAGTACTGTACCCCAGTGTTATACAGTGACAGACCTGTACCCACCAGTACTGTACCCCAGTGTTATACAGTGACAGGCCTGTACCCACCAGTACTGTACCCCAGTGTTATACGGTGACACACCTGTACCCACCAGTACATTACCACAGTGTTATACAGAGACAGACCTGTACCCACCAGTATTGTACCCCAGTGTCAGACACTGACAGACCTGTACCCACCAGTATTGTACCCCAGTGTCAGACAGTGACTGACCTGTACCCACCAGTATTGTACCCCAGTGTCAGACAGTGACAGACCTGTACCCACCAGTACTGTACCCCAGTGTTATACGGTGACAGACCTGTACCCACCAGTACTTTACCACAGTGTTATACAGTGACAGACCTGTACCCACCAGTAATGTATCCCAGTGTTATACAGTGACAGATCTGTACCCACCAGTACTGTAACCCAGTGTTATACAGTGACAGACCTGTACCCACCAGTACTGTACCCGTGTTATACAGTGATAGACCTATACCCACCAGTACTGTACCCCAGAGTTATACAGTGACAGACCTGTACCCACCAGTACTGTACCCCAGTGTTATACAGTGACAGACCTGTACCCACCAGTAATTTACCCCAGTGTTATACAGTGACAGACCTGTACCCACCAGCACTGTACCCGTGTTATACAGTGACAGACCTGTACCCCCCCAGTACTGTACCCGTGTTATACAGTGACAGACCTGTGCCCACCAGTACTGTACCCCCGTGTTATACAGTGACAGACCTGTACCCACCAGTACTGTACCCCAGTGTTATACAGTGACAGACCTGTACCCACCAGTACTGTACCCCAGTGTTATACGGTGACAGACCTCTACCCACCAGTACTGTACCCCAGTGTTATACAGTGACAGACCTGTACCCACCAGTACTGTACCCCAGTGTTATACAGTGACAGACCTGTACCCACCAGTACTGTACCCCAGTGTTATACAGTGACAGACCTGTACCCACCAGTACTGTACCCCAGTGTTATACAGCGACAGACCTGTACCCACCAGTACTGTACCCCAGTGTTATACAGTGACAGACCTGTACCCAGCAGTACTGTACCCCAGTGTTATACGGTGACAGACCTGTACCCACCAGTACTTTACCACAGTGTTATACAGTGACAGACCTGTACCCACCAGTACTGTACCCCAGTGTTATACAGTGACAGATCTGTACCCACCAGTACTGTACCCCAGTGTTATACAGTGACAGAACTGTACCCACCAGCACTGTACCCGTGTTATACAGTGACAGACCTCTACCTACCAGTACTGTACCCCAGTGTTATACAGTGACAGACCTGTACCCACCAGTACTGTACCCCAGTGTTATACAGTGACAGACCTGTACCCACCAGTACTGTACCCCAGTGTTATACAGTGACAGACCTCTACCCACCAGTACTATAACCCAGTGTTATACAGTGACAGACCTGTACCCACCAGTACTGTACCCCAGTGTTATACAGTGACAGACCTGTACCCACCAGTACTGTACCCCAGTGTTATACAGTGGCAGACCTGTGCCCACCAGTACTGTACCCCAGTGTTATACAGTGACAGATCTGTACCCACCAGTACTATACCCCAGTGTTATACGGTGACCGAGCCTGTACCCACCAGTACTGTACCCCAGTGTTATACAGTGACAGACCTGTACCCACCAGTACTGTAACCCAGTGTTATACAGTGACAGACCTGTACCCACCAGTACTGTACCCCAGTGTTATACAGTGACAGACCTGTACCCACCAGTACTGTACCCCAGTGTTATACAGTGACAGACCTGTACCCACCAGTATTGTACCCCAGTGTCAGACAGTGACAGACCTGTACCCACCAGTATTGTACCCCAGTGTCAGACAGTGACAGACCAATACCCACCAGTACTGTACCCCAGTGTTATACAGTGACAGACCTGTACCCTCCAGTACTGTACCTCAGTGTTACACAGTGACGGACCTGTACCCACCAGTACTGTACCCCGTGTTATACTGTGACAGCCCTGTGCCCACCAGTACTGTACCCCAGTGTTATACAGTGACAGACCTGTGCCCACCAGTACTGTACCCCAGTGTTATACAGTGACAGACCTGTACCCACCAGTACTGTACCCGTGTTATACAGTGACAGACCTCTACCCACCAGTGCTGTACCCCAGTGTTATACAGTGACAGACCTGTACCCACCAGTACTGTACCCCAGTGTTATACAGTGACAGACCTCTACCCACCAGTACTGTACCCCAGTGTTATACAGTGACAGACCTGTACCCACAAGTACTGTACCCCCGTGTTATACAGTGACAGACCTGTACCCACCAGTATTGTACCCCAGTGTCAGACAGTGACTGACCTGTACCCACCAGTATTGTACCCCAGTGTCAGACAGTGACAGACCTGTACCCACCAGTACTGTACCCCAGTGTTATACGGTGACAGACCTGTACCCACCAGTACTTTACCACAGTGTTATACAGTGACAGACCTGTACCCACCAGTACTGTACCCCAGTGTTATACAGTGACAGATCTGTACCCACCAGTACTGTAACCCAGTGTTATACAGTGACAGACCTGTACCCACCAGTACTGTACCCCAGTGTTATACAGTGACAGACCTGTCCCCACCAGTACTGTACCCCAGTGTTATACAGTGACAGACCTGTACCCACCAGTACTGTACCCCAGTGTTATACAGTAACAGACCTGTACCCACCAGTACTGTACCCCAGTGTTATACATTGACAGACCTGTACCCACCAGTACTGTACCCCAGTGTTATACAGTAACAGACCTGTACCCACCAGTACTGTACCCCAGTGTTATACATTGACAGACCTGTACCCACCAGTACTGTACCCCAGTGTTATACGGTGACAGACCTGTACCCACCAGTACTTTACCACAGTGTTATACAGTGACAGACCTGTACCCCACCAGTACTGTACCCCAGTGTTATACAGTGACAGATCTGTACCCACCAGTACTGTACCCCAGTGTTATACAGTGACAGACCTGTACCCACCAGTACTGTACCCCAGAGTTATACAGTGATAGACCTGTACCCACCAGTAATTTACCCCAGTGTTATACAGTGACAGACCTGTACCCACCAGCACTGTACCCGTGTTATACAGTGACAGACCTCTACCTACCAGTACTGTACCCCAGTGTTATACAGTGACAGACCTGTACCCACCAGTACTGTACCCCAGTGTTATACAGTGACAGACCTGTACCCACCAGTACTATACCCCAGTGTTATACAGTGACAGACCTGTACCCACCAGTACTGTACCCCAGTGTTATACAGTGACAGACCTGTACCCACCAGTACTGTACCCCAGTGTTATACAGTGGCAGACCTGTGCCCACCAGTACTGTACCCCAGTGTTATACAGTGACAGATCTGTACCCACCAGTACTGCACCCCAGTGTTATACGGTGACCGAGCCTGTACCCACCAGTACTGTACCCCAGTGTTATACAGTGACAGACCTGTACCCACCAGTACTGTAACCCAGTGTTATACAGTGACAGACCTGTACCCACCAGTATTGTACCCCAGTGTCAGACAGTGACAGACCAGTACCCACCAGTACTGTACCCCAGTGTTATACAGTGACAGACCTGTACCCTCCAGTACTGTACCTCAGTGTTACACAGTGACGGACCTGTACCCACCAGTACTGTACCCCGTGTTATACTGTGACAGACCTGTGCCCACCAGTACTGTACCCCAGTGTTATACAGTGACAGACCTGTGCCCACCAGTACTGTACCCCCGTGTTATACAGTGACAGACCTCTACCCACCAGTACTGGACCCCGTGTTATACAGTGACAGACCTGTACCCACCAGTAATTTACCCCAGTGTTATACAGTGACAGACCTGAACCCACCAGTACTGTACCCGTGTTATACAGTGACAGACCTCTACCCACCAGTGCTGTACCCCAGTGTTATACAGTGACAGACCTGTACCCACCAGTACTGTACCCCAGTGTTATACAGTGACAGACCTCTACCCACCAGTACTGTACCACAGTGTTATACAGTGACAGACCTGTACCCACAAGTACTGTACCCCCGTGTTATACAGTGACAGACCTGTACCCACCAGTACTGTACCCCAGTGTTATACAGTGACAGACGTGTACCCACCAGTACTGTACCCCAGTGTCAGACACTGACAGACTGTACCCACCAGTATTGTACCCCAGTGTCAGACAGTGACTGACCTGTACCCACCAGTATTGTACCCCAGTGTCAGACAGTGACAGACCTGTACCCACCAGTACTGTACCCCAGTGTTATACGGTGACAGACCTGTACCCACCAGTACTTTACCATATTGTTATACAGTGACAGACCTGTACCCACCAGTACTGTACCCCAGTGTTATACAGTGACAGATCTGTACCCACCAGTACTGTGACCCAGTGTTATACAGTGACAGACCTGTACCCACCAGTAGTGTACCCCAGAGTTATACAGTGACAGACCTGTACCCACCAGTAATTTACCCCAGTGTTATACAGTGACAGACCTGTACCCACCAGCCTGTACCCCAGTGTTATACAGTGACAGACCTGTGCCCACCAGTACTGTACCCCAGTGTTATACAGTGACAGACCTGTACCCACCAGTACTGTACCCGTGTTATACAGTGACAGACCTGTACCCATCAGTACTGTACCATAGTGTTATACAGTGACAGACCTGTACCCACCAGTACTGTACCCCAGTGTTATACAGTGACAGACCTGTACCCACCAGTACTGTATCCCAGTGTTATACAGTGACAGACCTGTACCCATCAGTACTGTACCCCAGTGTTATACAGTGACAGACCTGTACCCACCAGTACTGTACCCCAGTGTTATACAGTGACAGACATGTACCCACCAGTACTGTACCCCAGTGTTATACAGTGACAGGCCTGTACCCACCAGTACTGTACCCCAGTGTTAAACAGTGATAGACCTGTACCCATCAGTACTGTACCCCAGTGTTATACAGTGACAGACCTGTACCCACCAGTACTGTATCCCAGTGTTATACAGTGACAGACCTGTACCCACCAGTACTGTACCCCAGTGTTATACAGTGACAGATCTGTACCCACCAGTACTGTAACCCAGTGTTATACAGTGACAGACCTGTACCCACCAGTATTGTACCCCAGAGTTATACAGTGACAGACCTGTACCCACCAGTAATTTACCCCAGTGTTATACAGTGACAGACCTGTACCCACCAGCACTGTACCCGTGTTATACAGTGACAGACCTCTACCCACCAGTACTGTACCCCAGTGTTATACAGTGACAGACCTGTACCCACCAGTACTGTACCCCAGTGTTATACAGTGGCAGACCTGTGCCAACCAGTACTGTACCCCAGTGTTATACAGTGACAGACCTGTACCCACCAGTACTGTACCCCAGCGTTATACAGTGACAGACCTGTACCCACCAGTACTGTACCCCAGTGTTATACAGTGACAAACCTGTGCCCACCAGTACTGTACCCCCGTGTTATACAGTGACAGACCTCTACCCACCAGTACTGGACCCCGTGTTATACAGTGACAGACCTGTGCCCACCAGTACTGTACCTCAGTGTTATACAGTGACAGACCTGTGCCCACCAGTACTGTACCCCCGTCTTATACAGTGACAGACCTCTACCCACCAGTACTGGACCCCGTGTAATACAGTGACAGACCTGTACCCACCAGTAATTTACCCCAGTGTTATACAGTGACAGACCTGAACCCACCAGTACTGTACCCGTGTTATACAGTGACAGGCCTCTACCCACCAGTACTGTACCCCAGTGTTATACAGTGACAGACCTGTACCCACCAGTACTGTACCCCAGTGTTATACAGTGGCAGACCTGTGCCAACCAGTACTGTACCCCAGTGTTATACAGTGACAGACCTGTACCCACCAGTACTGTACCCCAGCGTTATACAGTGACAGACCTGTACCCACCAGTACTGTACCCCAGTGTTATACAGTGACAAACCTGTGCCCACCAGTACTGTACCCCCGTGTTATACAGTGACAGACCTCTACCCACCAGTACTGGACCCCGTGTTATACAGTGACAGACCTGTGCCCACCAGTACTGTACCTCAGTGTTATACAGTGACAGACCTGTGCCCACCAGTACTGTACCACCGTCTTATACAGTGACAGACCTCTACCCACCAGTACTGGACCCCGTGTTATACAGTGACAGACCTGTACCCACCAGTAATTTACCCCAGTGTTATACAGTGACAGACCTGAACCCACCAGTACTGTACCCGTGTTATACAGTGACAGGCCTCTACCCACCAGTACTGTACCCCAGTGTTATACAGTGACAGACCTGTACCCACCAGTAATTTACCCCAGTGTTATACAGTGACAGACCTGAACCCACCAGTACTGTACCCGTGTTATACAGTGACAGACCTCTACCCACCAGTGCTGTACCCCAGTGTTATACAGTGACAGACCTGTACCCACCAGTACTGTACCCCAGTGTTATACACTGACAGACCTCTACCCACCAGTACTGGACCCAGTGTTATACATTGACAGACCTGTACCCACCAGTACTGTACCCCAGTGTTATACAGTAACAGACCTGTACCCACCAGTACTGTACCCCAGTGTTATACATTGACAGACCTGTACCCACCAGTACTGTACCCCAGTGTTATACGGTGACAGACCTGTACCCACCAGTACTTTACCACAGTGTTATACAGTGACAGACCTGTACCCCACCAGTACTGTACCCCAGTGTTATACAGTGACAGATCTGTACCCACCAGTACTGTACCCCAGTGTTATACAGTGACAGACCTGTACCCACCAGTACTGTACCCCAGAGTTATACAGTGATAGACCTGTACCCACCAGTAATTTACCCCAGTGTTATACAGTGACAGACCTGTACCCACCAGCACTGTACCCGTGTTATACAGTGACAGACCTCTACCTACCAGTACTG
Organism: Pristiophorus japonicus; assembly: GCF_044704955.1. NCBI lineage: Eukaryota > Metazoa > Chordata > Chondrichthyes > Pristiophoridae > Pristiophorus > Pristiophorus japonicus. The sequence continues at coordinate 4,399,616 of NC_091979.1, forward strand.
TACCCCAGTGTTATACAGTGACAGACCTGTACCCACCAGTACTGTACCCCAGTGTTATACAGTGACAGACCTGTACCCACCAGTACTATACCCCAGTGTTATACAGTGACAGACCTGTACCCACCAGTACTGTACCCCAGTGTTATACAGTGACAGACCTGTACCCACCAGTACTGTACCCCAGTGTTATACAGTGACAGACCTGTACCCACCAGTACTGTACCCCAGTGTTATACAGTGGCAGACCTGTGCCAACCAGTACTGTACCCCAGTGTTATACAGTGACAGACCTGTACCCACCAGTACTGTACCCCAGCGTTATACAGTGACAGACCTGTACCCACCAGTACTGTACCCCAGTGTTATACAGTGACAAACCTGTGCCCACCAGTACTGTACCCCCGTGTTATACAGTGACAGACCTCTACCCACCAGTACTGGACCCCGTGTTATACAGTGACAGACCTGTGCCCACCAGTACTGTACCTCAGTGTTATACAGTGACAGACCTGTGCCCACCAGTACTGTACCACCGTCTTATACAGTGACAGACCTCTACCCACCAGTACTGGACCCCGTGTTATACAGTGACAGATCTGTACCCACCAGTAATTTACCCCAGTGTTATACAGTGACAGACCTGAACCCACCAGTACTGTACCCGTGTTATACAGTGACAGGCCTCTACCCACCAGTACTGTACCCCAGTGTTATACAGTGACAGACCTGTACCCACCAGTAATTTACCCCAGTGTTATACAGTGACAGACCTGAACCCACCAGTACTGTACCCGTGTTATACAGTGACAGACCTCTACCCACCAGTGCTGTACCCCAGTGTTATACAGTGACAGACCTGTACCCACCAGTACTGTACCCCAGTGTTATACAGTGACAGACCTCTACCCACCAGTACTGGACCCAGTGCTATACATTGACAGACCTGTACCCACCAGTACTGTACCCCAGTGTTATACAGTAACAGACCTGTACCCACCAGTACTGTACCCCAGTGTTATACATTGACAGACCTGTACCCACCAGTACTGTACCCCAGTGTTATACGGTGACAGACCTGTACCCACCAGTACTTTACCACAGTGTTATACAGTGACAGACCTGTACCCCACCAGTACTGTACCCCAGTGTTATACAGTGACAGATCTGTACCCACCAGTACTGTACCCCAGTGTTATACAGTGACAGACCTGTACCCACCAGTACTGTACCCCAGAGTTATACAGTGATAGACCTGTACCCACCAGTAATTTAGCCCAGTGTTATACAGTGACAGACCTGTACCCACCAGCACTGTACCCGTGTTATACAGTGACAGACCTCTACCTACCAGTACTGTACCCCAGTGTTATACAGTGACAGACCTGTACCCACCAGTACTGTACCCCAGTGTTATACAGTGACAGACCTGTACCCACCAGTACTATACCCCAGTGTTATACAGTGACAGACCTGTACCCACCAGTACTGTACCCCAGTGTTATACAGTGACAGACCTGTACCCACCAGTACTGTACCCCAGTGTTATACAGTGGCAGACCTGTGCCCACCAGTACTGTACCCCAGTGTTATACAGTGACAGATCTGTACCCACCAGTACTGCACCCCAGTGTTATACGGTGACCGAGCCTGTACCCACCAGTACTGTACCCCAGTGTTATACAGTGACAGACCTGTACCCACCAGTACTGTAACCCAGTGTTATACAGTGACAGACCTGTACCCACCAGTATTGTACCCCAGTGTCAGACAGTGACAGACCAGTACCCACCAGTACTGTACCCCAGTGTTATACAGTGACAGACCTGTACCCTCCAGTACTGTACCTCAGTGTTACACAGTGACGGACCTGTACCCACCAGTACTGTACCCCGTGTTATACTGTGACAGACCTGTGCCCACCAGTACTGTACCCCAGTGTTATACAGTGACAGACCTGTGCCCACCAGTACTGTACCCCCGTGTTATACAGTGACAGACCTCTACCCACCAGTACTGGACCCCGTGTTATACAGTGACAGACCTGTACCCACCAGTAATTTACCCCAGTGTTATACAGTGACAGACCTGAACCCACCAGTACTGTACCCGTGTTATACAGTGACAGACCTCTACCCACCAGTGCTGTACCCCAGTGTTATACAGTGACAGACCTGTACCCACCAGTACTGTACCCCAGTGTTATACAGTGACAGACCTCTACCCACCAGTACTGTACCACAGTGTTATACAGTGACAGACCTGTACCCACAAGTACTGTACCCCCGTGTTATACAGTGACAGACCTGTACCCACCAGTACTGTACCCCAGTGTTATACAGTGACAGACGTGTACCCACCAGTACTGTACCCCAGTGTCAGACACTGACAGACTGTACCCACCAGTATTGTACCCCAGTGTCAGACAGTGACTGACCTGTACCCACCAGTATTGTACCCCAGTGTCAGACAGTGACAGACCTGTACCCACCAGTACTGTACCCCAGTGTTATACGGTGACAGACCTGTACCCACCAGTACTTTACCATATTGTTATACAGTGACAGACCTGTACCCACCAGTACTGTACCCCAGTGTTATACAGTGACAGATCTGTACCCACCAGTACTGTGACCCAGTGTTATACAGTGACAGACCTGTACCCACCAGTACTGTACCCCAGAGTTATACAGTGACAGACCTGTACCCACCAGTAATTTACCCCAGTGTTATACAGTGACAGACCTGTACCCACCAGCACTGTACCCCAGTGTTATACAGTGACAGACCTGTGCCCACCAGTACTGTACCCCAGTGTTATACAGTGACAGACCTGTACCCACCAGTACTGTACCCCAGTGTTATACAGTGACAGACCTGTACCCATCAGTACTGTACCATAGTGTTATACAGTGACAGACCTGTACCCACCAGTACTGTACCCCAGTGTTATACAGTGACAGACCTGTACCCACCAGTACTGTATCCCAGTGTTATACAGTGACAGACCTGTACCCATCAGTACTGTACCCCAGTGTTATACAGTGACAGACCTGTACCCACCAGTACTGTACCCCAGTGTTATACAGTGACAGACATGTACCCACCAGTACTGTACCCCAGTGTTATACAGTGACAGGCCTGTACCCACCAGTACTGTACCCCAGTGTTAAACAGTGATAGACCTGTACCCATCAGTACTGTACCCCAGTGTTATACAGTGACAGACCTGTACCCACCAGTACTGTATCCCAGTGTTATACAGTGACAGACCTGTACCCACCAGTACTGTACCCCAGTGTTATACAGTGACAGATCTGTACCCACCAGTACTGTAACCCAGTGTTATACAGTGACAGACCTGTACCCACCAGTACTGTACCCCAGAGTTATACAGTGACAGACCTGTACCCACCAGTAATTTACCCCAGTGTTATACAGTGACAGACCTGTACCCACCAGCACTGTACCCGTGTTATACAGTGACAGACCTCTACCCACCAGTACTGTACCCCAGTGTTATACAGTGACAGACCTGTACCCACCAGTACTGTACCCCAGTGTTATACAGTGGCAGACCTGTGCCAACCAGTACTGTACCCCAGTGTTATACAGTGACAGACCTGTACCCACCAGTACTGTACCCCAGCGTCACACAGTGACAGACCTGTACCCACCAGTACTGTACCCCAGTGTTATACAGTGACAAACCTGTGCCCACCAGTACTGTACCCCCGTGTTATACAGTGACAGACCTCTACCCACCAGTACTGGACCCCGTGTTATACAGTGACAGACCTGTGCCCACCAGTACTGTACCTCAGTGTTATACAGTGACAGACCTGTGCCCACCAGTACTGTACCCCCGTCTTATACAGTGACAGACCTCTACCCACCAGTACTGGACCCCGTGTTATACAGTGACAGACCTGTACCCACCAGTAATTTACCCCAGTGTTATACAGTGACAGACCTGAACCCACCAGTACTGTACCCGTGTTATACAGTGACAGGCCTCTACCCACCAGTACTGTACCCCAGTGTTATACAGTGACAGACCTGTACCCACCAGTAATTTACCCCAGTGTTATACAGTGACAGACCTGAACCCACCAGTACTGTACCCGTGTTATACAGTGACAGACCTCTACCCACCAGTGCTGTAACCCAGTGTTATACAGTGACAGACCTGTACCCACCAGTACTGTACCCCAGTGTTATACAGTGACAGACCTCTACCCACCAGTACTGTACCCCAGTGTTATACAGTGACAGACCTGTACCCACCAGTACTGTACCCCAGAGTTATACCGTGACAGACCTGTACCCACCAGTACTGGACCCCGTGTTATACAGTGACAGACCTGTACCCACCAGTACTGTACCCCAGTGTTATACAGTGGCAGACCTGTGCCCACCAGTACTGTACCCCAGTGTTATACAGTGACAGATCTGTACCCACCAGTACTGTACCCCAGTGTTATACGGTGACCGAGCCTGTACCCACCAGTACTGTACCCCAGTGTTATACAGTGACAGACCTGTACCCACCAGTACTGTAACCCAGTGTTATACAGTGACAGACCTGTACCCACCAGTATTGTACCCCAGTGTCAGACAGTGACAGACCAGTACCCACCAGTACTGTACCCCAGTGTTATACAGTGACAGACCTGTACCCTCCAGTACTGTACCTCAGTGTTACACAGTGACGGACCTGTACCCACCAGTACTGTACCCCGTGTTATACTGTGACAGACCTGCGCCCACCAGTACTGTACCCCAGTGTTATACAGTGACAGACCTGTGCCCACCAGTACTGTACCCCCGTCTTATACAGTGACAGACCTCTACCCACCAGTACTGGACCCCGTGTTATGCAGTGACAGACCTGTACCCACCAGTAATTTACCCCAGTGTTATACAGTGACAGACCTGAACCCACCAGTACTGTACCCGTGTTATACAGTGACAGACCTCTACCCACCAGTACTGTACCCCAGTGTTATACAGTGACAGACCTGTACCCACCAGTAATTTACCCCAGTGTTATACAGTGACAGACCTGAACCCACCAGTACTGTACCCGTGTTATACAGTGACAGACCTCTACCCACCAGTGCTGTACCCCAGTGTTATACAGTGACAGACCTGTACCCACCAGTACTGTACCCCAGTGTTATACAGTGACAGACCTCTACCCACCAGTACTGTACCCCAGTGTTATACAGTGACAGACCTGTACCCACAAGTACTGTACCCCCGTGTTATACAGTGACAGACCTGTACCCACCAGTACTGTACCCTAGTGTTATACAGTGACAGACGTGTACCCACCAGTACTGTACCCCAGTGTTATACAGTGGCAGACTTGTGCCCACCAGTACTGTACACCAGTGTTATACGATGACAGACCTGTACCCACCAGTACTGTAACCCAGTGTTATACAGTGACAGACCTGTACCCACCAGTATTGTACCCCAGTGTCAAAAACTGACAGACCTGTACCCACCAGTATTGTACCCCAGTGTCAGACAGTGACAGACCTGTACCCACCAGTACTGTACCCCAGTGTTATACGGTGACAGACCTGTACCCACCAGTACTTTACCATAGTATTATACAGTGACAGACCTGTACCCACCAGTACTGTACCCCAGTGTTATACAGTGACAGATCTGTACCCACCAGTACTGTAACCCAGTGTTATACAGTGACAGACCTGTACCCACCAGTACTGTACCCCAGAGTTATACAGTGACAGACCTGTACCCACCAGTAATTTACCCCAGTGTTATACAGTGACAGACCTGTACCCACCAGCACTGTACCCCAGTGTTATACAGTGACAGACCTGTGCCCACCAGTACTGTACCCCAGTGTTATACAGTGACAGACCTGTACCCACCAGTACTGTACCCCAGTGTTATACAGTGACAGACCTGTACCCACCAGTACTGTACCCCAGTGTTATACAGTGACAGACCTGTACCCACCAGTACTGTATCCCAGTGTTATACAGTGACAGACCTGTACCCATCAGTACTGTACCCCAGTGTTATACAGTGACAGACCTGTACCCACCAGTACTGTACCCCAGTGTTATACAGTGACAGACCTGTACCCACCAGTACTGTACCCCAGTGTTATACAGTGACAGACCTGTACCCATCAGTACTGTACCATAGTGTTATACAGTGACAGACCTGTACCCACCAGTACTGTACCCCAGTGTTATACAGTGACAGACCTGTACCCACCAGTACTGTATCCCAGTGTTATACAGTGACAGACCTGTACCCATCAGTACTGTACCCCAGTGTTATACAGTGACAGACCTGTACCCACCAGTACTGTACCCCAGTGTTATACAGTGACAGACATGTACCCACCAGTACTGTACCCCAGTGTTATACAGTGACAGGCCTGTACCCACCAGTACTGTACTCCAGTGTTAAACAGTGACAGACCTGTACCCACCAGTACTGTATCCCAGTGTTATACAGTGACAGACCTGTACCCACCAGTACTGTACCCCAGTGTTATACAGTGACAGATCTGTACCCACCAGTACTGTAACCCAGTGTTATACAGTGACAGACCTGTACCCACCAGTACTGTACCCCAGAGTTATACAGTGACAGACCTGTACCCACCAGTAATTTACCCCAGTGTTATACAGTGACAGACCTGTACCCACCAGCACTGTACCCGTGTTATACAGTGACAGACCTCTACCCACCAGTACTGTACCCCAGTGTTATACAGTGACAGACCTGTACCCACCAGTACTGTACCCCAGTGTTATACAGTGGCAGACCTGTGCCAACCAGTACTGTACCCCAGTGTTATACAGTGACAGACCTGTACCCACCAGTACTGTACCCCAGTGTTATACAGTGACAAACCTGTGCCCACCAGTACTGTACCCCCGTGTTATACAGTGACAGACCTCTACCCACCAGTACTGGACCCCGTGTTATACAGTGACAGACCTGTGCCCACCAATACTGTACCTCAGTGTTATACAGTGACAGACCTGTACCCACCAGTACTGTACCCCAGAGTTATACCGTGACAGACCTGTACCCACCAGTACTGGACCCCGTGTTATACAGTGACAGACCTGTACCCACCAGTACTGTACCCCAGTGTTATACAGTGGCAGACCTGTGCCCACCAGTACTGTACCCCAGTGTTATACAGTGACAGATCTGTACCCACCAGTACTGTACCCCAGTGTTATACGGTGACCGAGCCTGTACCCACCAGTACTGTACCCCAGTGTTATACAGTGACAGACCTGTACCCACCAGTACTGTAACCCAGTGTTATACAGTGACAGACCTGTACCCACCAGTATTGTACCCCAGTGTCAGACAGTGACAGACCAGTACCCACCAGTACTGTACCCCAGTGTTATACAGTGACAGACCTGTACCCTCCAGTACTGTACCTCAGTGTTACACAGTGACGGACCTGTACCCACCAGTACTGTACCCCGTGTTATACTGTGACAGACCTGTGCCCACCAGTACTGTACCCCAGTGTTATACAGTGACAGACCTGTGCCCACCAGTACTGTACCCCCGTGTTATACAGTGACAGACCTCTACCCACCAGTACTGGACCCCGTGTTATACAGTGACAGACCTGTACCCACCAGTAATTTACCCCAGTGTTATACAGTGACAGACCTGAACCCACCAGTACTGTACCCGTGTTATACAGTGACAGCCCTATACCCACCAGTGCTGTACCCCAGTGTTATACAGTGACAGACCTGTACCCACCAGTACTGTACCCCAGTGTTATACAGTGACAGACCTGTACCCACAAGTACTGTACCCCCGTGTTATACGGTGACAGACCTGTACCCACCAGTACTTTACCATAGTGTTATACAGTGACAGACCTGTACCCACCAGTACTGTATCCCAGTGTTATACAGTGACAGATCTGTACCCACCAGTACTGCAACCCAGTGTTATACAGTGACAGACCTGTACCCACCAGTACTGTACCCCAGAGTTATACAGTGACAGACCTGTACCCACCAGTAATTTACCCCAGTGTTATACAGTGACAGACCTGTACCCACCAGCACTGTACCCCAGTGTTATACAGTGACAGACCTGTGCCCACCAGTACAGTACCCCAGTGTTATACAGTGACAGACCTGTACCCACCAGTACTGTACCCCAGTGTTATACAGTGACAGACCTGTACCCATCAGTACTGTACCATAGTGTTATACAGTGACAGACCTGTACCCACCAGTACTGTACCCCAGTGTTATACAGTGACAGACCTGTACCCACCAGTACTGTATCCCAGTGTTATACAGTGACAGACCTGTACCCATCAGTACTGTACCCCAGTGTTATACAGTGACAGACCTGTACCCACCAGTACTGTACCCCAGTGGTATACAGTGACAGACATGTACCCACCAGTACTGTACCCCAGTGTTATACAGTGACAGGCCTGTACCCACCAGTACTGTACCCCAGTGTTAAACAGTGACAGACCTGTACCCATCAGTACTGTACCCCAGTGTTATACAGTGACAGACCTGTACCCACCAGTACTGTATCCCAGTGTTATACAGTGACAGACCTGTACCCACCAGTACTGTACCCCAGTGTTATACAGTGACAGATCTGTACCCACTAGTACTGTAACCCAGTGTTATACAGTGACAGACCTGTACCCACCAGTACTGTACCCCAGAGTTATACAGTGACAGACCTGTACCCACCAGTAATTTACCCCAGTGTTATACAGTGACAGACCTGTACCCACCAGCACTGTACCCGTGTTATACAGTGACAGACCTCTACCCACCAGTACTGTACCCCAGTGTTATACAGTGACAGACCTGTACCCACCAGTACTGTACCCCAGTGTTATACAGTGGCAGACCTGTGCCAACCAGTACTGTACCCCAGTGTTATACAGTGACAGACCTGTACCCACCAGTACTGTACCCCAGTGTTATACAGTGACAGACCTGTACCCACCAGTACTGTACCCCAGTGTTATACAGTGACAAACCTGTACCCACCAGTACTGTACCCCCGTGTTATACAGTGACAGACCTCTACCCACCAGTACTGGACCCCGTGTTATACAGTGACAGACCTGTGCCCACCAGTACTGTACCTCAGTGTTATACAGTGACAGACCTGTACCCACCAGTACTGTACCCCAGAGTTATACAGTGACAGACCTGTACCCACCAGTACTGGACCCCGTGTTATACAGTGGCAGACCTGTGCCCACCAGTACTGTACCCGTGTTATACAGTGACAGACCTGTACCCACCAGTACTGTACCCCAATGTTGTACAGTGACAGACCTGTACCCACCAGCACTGTAACCCAGTGTTATACAGTGACAGACCTGTACCCACCAGTATTGTACCCCAGTGTCAGACAGTGACAGACCTGTACCCACCAGTATTGTACCCCAGTGTCAGACAGTAACAGACCTGTACCCACCAGTACTGTACCCCAGTGTTATACGGTGACAGACCTGTACCCACCAGTACTTTACCACAGTGTTATACAGTGACAGACCTGTACCCACCAGTACTGTACCCCAGTGTTATACAGTGACAGATCTGTACCCACCAGTACTGTAACCCAGTGTTATACAGTGACAGACCTGTACCCACCAGTACTGTACCCCAGAGTTATATAGTGACAGACCTGTACCCACCAGTACTGTACCCCAGTGTTATACAGTGACAGACCTGTGCCCACCAGTACTGTACCCCAGTGTTATACAGTGACAGACCTGTACCCACCAGTACTGTACCCCAGTGTTAAACAGTGACAGACCTCTACCCACCAGTACTGGACCCCGTGTTATACAGTGACAGACCTGTGCCCACCAGTACTGTACCTCAGTGTTATACAGTGACAGACCTGTACCCACCAGTACTGTACCCCAGAGTTATACAGTGACAGACCTGTACCCACCAGTACTGGACCCCGTGTTATACAGTGGCAGACCTGTGCCCACCAGTACTGTACCCGTGTTATACAGTGACAGACCTGTACCCACCAGTACTGTACCCCAATGTTGTACAGTGACAGACCTGTACCCACCAGCACTGTAACCCAGTGTTATACAGTGACAGACCTGTACCCACCAGTATTGTACCCCAGTGTCAGACAGTGACAGACCTGTACCCACCAGTATTGTACCCCAGTGTCAGACAGTAACAGACCTGTACCCACCAGTACTGTACCCCAGTGTTATACGGTGACAGACCTGTACCCACCAGTACTTTACCACAGTGTTATACAGTGACAGACCTGTACCCACCAGTACTGTACCCCAGTGTTATACAGTGACAGATCTGTACCCACCAGTACTGTAACCCAGTGTTATACAGTGACAGACCTGTACCCACCAGTACTGTACCCCAGAGTTATATAGTGACAGACCTGTACCCACCAGTACTGTACCCCAGTGTTATACAGTGGCAGACCTGTGCCCACCAGTACTGTACCCCAGTGTTATACAGTGACAGACCTGTACCCACCAGTACTGTACCCCAGTGTTAAACAGTGACAGACCTGTACCCATCAGTACTGTACCCCAGTGTTATACAGTGACAGACCTGTACCCACCAGTACTGTATCCCAGTGTTATACTGTGACAGACCTGTACCCATCAGTACTGTACCCCAGTGTTATACAGTGACAGACCTGTACCCACCAGTACTGTACCGCAGTGTTATACAGTGACAGACCTGTACCCACCAGTACTGTACCCCAGTGTTATACAGTGACAGGCCTGTACCCACCAGTACTGTACCCCAGTGTTAAACAGTGACAGACCTGTACCCATCAGTACTGTACCCCAGTGTTATACAGTGACAGACCTGTACCCACCAGTACTGTATCCCAGTGTTATACAGTGACAGACCTGTACCCACCAGTACTGTACCCCAGTGTTATACAGTGACAGACCTGTACCCACCAGTACTGTACCCTAGTGTTATACAGTGACAGACCTGTACCCACCAGTACTGTACCCCAGTGTTATACAGTGACAGACCTGTACCCACCAGTACTGTACCCTAGTGTTATACAGTGACAGACCTGTACCCACCAGTACTGTACCCCAGTGTTATACAGTGACAGACCTGTACCCACCAGTACTGTACCCCAGTGTTATACAGTGACAGACCTGTACCCACCAGTACTGTACCCGTGTTATACAGTGACAGACCTGTACCCACCAGTACTGTACCCCAGAGTTATACAGTGACAGACCTGTACCCACCAGTACTGTACCGGTGTTATACAGTGACAGACCTGTACCCACCAGTACTGTACCCCAGTGTTATACAGTGACAGACCTGTACCCACCAGTACTGTACCCCAGTGTTATACAGTGACAGACCTGTACCCACCAGTACTGTACCCCAGTGTTATACAGTGACAGACCTGTACCCACCAGTACTGTACCCCAGTGTTATACAGTGACAGACCTGTACCCACCAGTACTGTACCCCAATGTTATACAGTGACAGACCTGTACCCACCAGTACTGTACCCCAGTGTTATACAGTGACAGACCTGTACCCACCAGTACTGTACCCCAGTGTTATACAGTGACAGACCTGTACCCACCAGTACTGTACCCCAGTGTTATACAGTGACAGACCTGTACCCACCAGTACTGTACCCCAGTGTTATACAGTGACAGACCTGTACCCACCAGTATTGTACCCCAGTGTCAGACAGTGACAGACCTGTACCCACCAGTATTGTACCCCAGTGTCATACAGTGACTGACCTGTACCCACCAGTATTGTACCCCAGTGTCAGACAGTGACAGACCTGTACCCACCAGTACTGTACCCCAGTGTTATACAGTGACAGACCTGTACCCACCAGTACTGTACCCCAGTGTTATACAGTGACAGACCTGTACCCACCAGTACTGTACCCGTGTTATACAGTGACAGACCTGTACCCACCAGTACTGTACCCCAGAGTTATACAGTGACAGACCTGTACCCACCAGTACTGTACCGGTGTTATACAGTGACAGACCTGTACCCACCAGTACTGTACCCCAGTGTTATACAGTGACAGACCTGTACCCACCAGTACTGTACCCCAGTGTTATACAGTGACAGACCTGTACCCACCAGTACTGTACCCCAGTGTTATACAGTGACAGACCTGTACCCACCAGTACTGTACCCCAGTGTTATACAGTGACAGACCTGTACCCACCAGTAATTTACCCCAGTGTTATACAGTGACAGACCTGTACCCACCAGCACTGTACCCGTGTTATACAGTGACAGACCTCTACCCACCAGTACTGTACCCCAGTGTTATACAGTGACAGACCTGTACCCACCAGTACTGTACCCCAGTGTTATACAGTGGCAGACCTGTGCCAACCAGTACTGTACCCCAGTGTTATACAGTGACAGACCTGTACCCACCAGTACTGTACCCCAGTGTTATACAGTGACAAACCTGTGCCCACCAGTACTGTACCCCCGTGTTATACAGTGACAGACCTCTACCCACCAGTACTGGACCCCGTGTTATACAGTGACAGACCTGTGCCCACCAGTACTGTACCTCAGTGTTATACAGTGACAGACCTGTACCCACCAGTACTGTACCCCAGAGTTATACCGTGACAGACCTGTACCCACCAGTACTGGACCCCGTGTTATACAGTGACAGACCTGTACCCACCAGTACTGTACCCCAGTGTTATACAGTGGCAGACCTGTGCCCACCAGTACTGTACCCCAGTGTTATACAGTGACAGATCTGTACCCACCAGTACTGTACCCCAGTGTTATACGGTGACCGAGCCTGTACCCACCAGTACTGTACCCCAGTGTTATACAGTGACAGACCTGTACCCACCAGTACTGTAACCCAGTGTTATACAGTGACAGACCTGTACCCACCAGTATTGTACCCCAGTGTCAGACAGTGACAGACCAGTACCCACCAGTACTGTACCCCAGTGTTATACAGTGACAGACCTGTACCCTCCAGTACTGTACCTCAGTGTTACACAGTGACGGACCTGTACCCACCAGTACTGTACCCCGTGTTATACTGTGACAGACCTGTGCCCACCTGTACTGTACCCCAGTGTTATACAGTGACAGACCTGTGCCCACCAGTACTGTACCCCCGTGTTATACAGTGACAGACCTCTACCCACCAGTACTGGACCCCGTGTTATACAGTGTCAGACCTGTACCCACCAGTAATTTACCCCAGTGTTATACAGTGACAGACCTGAACCCACCAGTACTGTACCCGTGTTATACAGTGACAGACCTCTACCCACCAGTGCTGTACCCCAGTGTTATACAGTGACAGACCTGTACCCACCAGTACTGTACCCCAGTGTTATACAGTGACAGACCTGTACCCACAAGTACTGTACCCCCGTGTTATACGGTGACAGACCTGTACCCACCAGTACTTTACCATAGTGTTATACAGTGACAGACCTGTACCCACCAGTACTGTATCCCAGTGTTATACAGTGACAGATCTGTACCCACCAGTACTGCAACCCAGTGTTATACAGTGACAGACCTGTACCCACCAGTACTGTACCCCAGAGTTATACAGTGACAGACCTGTACCCACCAGTAATTTACCCCAGTGTTATACAGTGACAGACCTGTACCCACCAGCACTGTACCCCAGTGTTATACAGTGACAGACCTGTGCCCACCAGTACTGTACCCCAGTGTTATACAGTGACAGACCTGTACCCACCAGTACTGTACCCCAGTGTTATACAGTGACAGACCTGTACCCATCAGTACTGTACCATAGTGTTATACAGTGACAGACCTGTACCCACCAGTACTGTACCCCAGTGTTATACAGTGACAGACCTGTACCCACCAGTACTGTATCCCAGTGTTATACAGTGACAGACCTGTACCCATCAGTACTGTACCCCAGTGTTATACAGTGACAGACCTGTACCCACCAGTACTGTACCCCAGTGGTATACAGTGACAGACATGTACCCACCAGTACTGTACCCCAGTGTTATACAGTGACAGGCCTGTACCCACCAGTACTGTACCCCAGTGTTAAACAGTGACAGACCTGTACCCATCAGTACTGTACCCCAGTGTTATACAGTGACAGACCTGTACCCACCAGTACTGTATCCCAGTGTTATACAGTGACAGACCTGTACCCACCAGTACTGTACCCCAGTGTTATACAGTGACAGATCTGTACCCACCAGTACTGTAACCCAGTGTTATACAGTGACAGACCTGTACCCACCAGTACTGTACCCCAGAGTTATACAGTGACAGACCTGTACCCACCAGTAATTTACCCCAGTGTTATACAGTGACAGACCTGTACCCACCAGCACTGTACCCGTGTTATACAGTGACAGACCTCTACCCACCAGTACTGTACCCCAGTGTTATACAGTGACAGACCTATACCCACCAGTACTGTACCCCAGTGTTATACAGTGGCAGACCTGTGCCAACCAGTACTGTACCCCAGTGTTATACAGTGACAGACCTGTACCCACCAGTACTGTACCCCAGTGTTATACAGTGACAGACCTGTACCCACCAGTACTGTACCCCAGTGTTATACAGTGACAAACCTGTACCCACCAGTACTGTACCCCCGTGTTATACAGTGACAGACCTCTACCCACCAGTACTGGACCCCGTGTTATACAGTGACAGACCTGTGCCCACCAGTACTGTACCTCAGTGTTATACAGTGACAGACCTGTACCCACCAGTACTGTACCCCAGAGTTATACAGTGACAGACCTGTACCCACCAGTACTGGACCCCGTGTTATACAGTGGCAGACCTGTGCCCACCAGTACTGTACCCGTGTTATACAGTGACAGACCTGTACCCACCAGTACTGTACCCCAATGTTGTACAGTGACAGACCTGTACCCACCAGCACTGTAACCCAGTGTTATACAGTGACAGACCTGTACCCACCAGTATTGTACCCCAGTGTCAGACAGTGACAGACCTGTACCCACCAGTATTGTACCCCAGTGTCAGACAGTAACAGACCTGTACCCACCAGTACTGTACCCCAGTGTTATACGGTGACAGACCTGTACCCACCAGTACTGTACCCCAGTGTTATACAGTGACAGATCTGTACCCACCAGTACTGTAACCCAGTGTTATACAGTGACAGACCTGTACCCACCAGTACTGTACCCCAGAGTTATACAGTGACAGACCTGTACCCACCAGTACTGTACCCCAGTGTTATAGAGTGGCAGACCTGTGCCCACCAGTACTGTACCCTAGTGTTATACAGTGACAGACCTGTACCCACCAGTACTGTACCCCAGTGTTATACAGTGACAGACCTGTACCCACCAGTACTGTACCCCAGTGTTATACAGTGACAGACCTGTACCCACCAGTAGTGTACCCGTGTTATACAGTGACAGACCTGTACCCACCAGTACTGTACCCCAGAGTTATACAGTGACAGACCTGTACCCACCAGTACTGTACCGGTGTTATACAGTGACAGACCTGTACCCACCAGTACTGTACCCCAGTGTTATACAGTGACAGACCTGTACCCACCAGTACTGTACCCCAGTGTTATACAGTGACAGACCTGTACCCACCAGTACTGTACCCCAGTGTTATACAGTGACAGACCTGTACCCACCAGTACTGTACCCCAGTGTTATACAGTGACAGACCTGTACCCACCAGTACTGTACCCCAATGTTATACAGTGACAGACCTGTACCCACCAGTACTGTACCCCAGTGTTATACAGTGACAGACCTGTACCCACCAGTACTGTACCCCAGTGTTATACAGTGACAGACCTGTACCCACCAGTACTGTACCCCAGTGTTATACAGTGACAGACCTGTACCCACCAGTACTGTACCCCAGTGTTATACAGTGACAGACCTGTACCCACCAGTATTGTACCCCAGTGTCAGACAGTGACAGACCTGTACCCACCAGTATTGTACCCCAGTGTCATACAGTGACTGACCTGTACCCACCAGTATTGTACCCCAGTGTCAGACAGTGACAGACCTGTACCCACCAGTACTGTACCCCAGTGTTATACAGTGACAGACCTGTACCCACCAGTACTGTACCCCAGTGTTATACAGTGACAGACCTGTACCCACCAGTACTGTACCCCAGTGTTATACAGTGACAGACCTGTACCCACCAGTACTGTACCCCAGTGTTATACAGTGACAGACCTGTACCCACCAGTACTGTACCCCAGTGTTATACAGTGACAGACCTGTACCCACCAGTACTGTACCCCAGTGTTATACAGTGACAGACCTGTACCCACCAGTACTGTACCCCAGTGTTATACAGTGACAGACCTGTACCCACCAGTACTGTACCCCAGTGTTAAACAGTGACAGACCTGTACCCATCAGTACTGTACCCCAGTGTTGTACAGTGACAGACCTGTACCCACCAGTTCTGTACCCCAGTGTTATACAGTGACAGACCTGTACCCACCAGTACTGTACCCCAGTGTTATACAGTGACAGACCTGTACCCACCAGTACTGTACCCCAGTGTTATACAGTGACAGACCTGTACCCACCAGTACTGTACCCCAGTGTTATACAGTGACAGACCTGTACCCACCAGTACTGTACCCCAGTGTTATACAGTGACAGACCTGTACCCACCAGTACTGTACCCCAGTGTTATACAGTGACAGACCTGTACCCACCAGTACTGTACCCCGTGTTATACAGTGACAGACCTGTACCCACCAGTACTGTACCCCAGTGTTATACAGTGGCAGACCTGTACCCACCAGTACTGTACACCAGTGTTATACGATGACAGACCTGTACCCACCAGCACTGTAACCCAGTGTTATACAGTGACAGACCTGTACCCACCAGTATTGTACCCCAGTGTCAGACAGTGACAGACCTGTACCCACCAGTATTGTACCCCAGTGTCAGACAGTGACTGACCTGTACCCACCAGTATTGTACCCCAGTGTCAGACAGTGACAGACCTGTACCCACCAGTACTGTACCCCAGTTTTATACGGTGACAGACCTGTACCCACCAGTACTTTACCACAGTGTTATACAGTGACAGACCTGTACCCACCAGTACTGTACCCCAGTGTTATACAGTGATAGACCTGTACCCATCAGTACTGTACCCCAGTGTTATACAGTGACAGACCTGTACCCACCAGTACTGTACCCGTGTTATACAGTGACAGACCTCTGCCCACCAGTACTGTACCCCAGTGTTATACAGTGACAGACCTGTACCCAGGAGTACTGTCCCACAGTGTTATACAGTGACTGACCTTTACCCAGGAGTACTGTACCCCAGTGTTATATTGTGACAGACCTGTACCCAGGAGTACTGTACCACGCTCTCATACGACAGTAGAAGTTACACTGCGTAAATTCTATACTTGTGATGCTGCTTGTTTAATTCGGAGTTCTTGTGTCACGGTATGAATCATCACCTGACTTACGCTTCACTGAGCTGTGAGCCAGCCCATTGCTGCCTTCAGTATCCCAACATGTTTGTCATTCCTTGGTGTCCCTGCGCCTTCTGAAGGTCTGAGAGCTGTCAACATATATTCCCCAACATCCCCAGCATCGAAGCACTGACCACACTCGATCATCTCCGCTGGGCAGGCCACATTGTCCGCATGCCCGAGACGAGACTCCCAAAGCAAGCTCTCTACTTGGAATTTCTTCACGGCAAACGGGCCAAAGGTGGGCAGAGGAAACGTTACAAGGACACCCTCAAAGCCTCCCTGATAAAGTGCAACATCCCCACTGACACCTGGGAGTCCCTGGCCAAAGACCACCCTAAGTGGAGGAAGTGCATTTGGGAGGGCAAAGTTAAAGCACATGGGATTGGGGGTAGTGTGCTGACGTGGATTGAGAACTGGTTGTCAGACAGGAAGCAAAGAGTAGGAGTAAATGGGTACTTTTCAGAATGGCAGGCAGTGACTAGTGGAGTGCCGCAAGGTTCTGTGCTGGGGCCCCAGCTGTTTACATTGTACATTAATGATTTAGACGAGGGGATTAAATGCAGTATCTCCAAATTTGCGGATGATACTAAGTTGGGTGGCAGTGTGAGCTGCGAGGAGGATGCTATTAGGCTGCAGAGTGACTTGGATAGGTTAGGTGAGTGGGCAAATGCATGGCAGATGAAGTATAATGTGGATAAATGTGAGGTTATCCACTTTGGTGGTAAAAACAGAGAGACAGACTATTATCTGAATGGTGACAGATTAGGAAAAGGGAAGGTGCAACGAGACCTGGGTGTCATGGTGCATCAGTCATTGAAGGTTAGCATGCAGGTACAGCAGGCGGTTAAGAAAGCAAATGGCATGTTGGCCTTCATAGCGAGGGGATTTGAATACAGGGGCAGGGAGGTGTTGCTACAGTTGTACAGGGCCTTGGTGAGGCCACACCTGGAGTATTGTGTACAGTTTTGGTCTCCTAACTTGAGGAAGGACATTCTTGCTATTGAGGGAGTGCAGCGAAGGTTCACCAGACTGATTCCCGGGATGGCGGGACTGACCTATCAAGAAAGATTGGATCAACTGGGCTTGTATTCACTGGAGTTCAGAAGAATGAGAGGGGACCTCATAGAAACGTTTAAAATTCTGACGGGTTTAGACAGGTTAGATGCAGAAAGAATGTTGGGGAAGTCCAGAACCAGGGGTCACAGTCTGAGGATAAGGGATAAGCCATTTAGGACCGAGATGAGGAGAAACTTCTTCACCCAGAGAGTGGTGAACCTGTGGAATTCTCTACCACAGAAAGTAGTTGAGGCCAATTCACTAAATATATTCAAAAGGGAGTTAGATGAAGTCCTTACTACTCGGGGGATCAAGGGTTATGGCGAGAAAGCAGGAAGGGGGTACTGAAGTTTCATGTTCAGCCATGAACTCATTGAATGGCGGTGCAGGCTAGAAGGGCTGAATGGCCTGCTCCTGCACCTATTTTCTATGTTTCTATGTTTCTATGTACACTGCCTGCATGGAATAAATGGTCAACAAAGTGGTACCCCAGCCTGTCTCCTGCAAAAGCAGGGAAGTCCTGCTACAATTGTACATCATCATCATAATCATCATGGGCGCTCCCTTGAACGAGGATGACTTGCTTCCACGAGTTCAGAGCTGTTCCAATGAAGGACCCGATGTTCCAGTCCTGAACTCCAGTTGAAGGGTGGAAGATGCCTGTGGGTGGATTGTTTTAACGTGGGGTGGCCGTTGCACACCAGCCACCACACGGGCTTGACAGAGCGAGGTCTTGGTCCAGTGGCAAGGATTAACCAGGACGACTGGAGACCAGCTCTGCTGCACGAACCTAGTGCGCCCACATATCGCACAGTGTGGGCTGGGCCCGTGCTGTCCCTGGGCCCTCGCCGCTCCTGGGCCCCGTACCCTCGTTCACCGTACCTCCATCACGATCTCTCGCCGCTCCTCCGCCTCGATCACTCGCTGCACCTCCGCCACCACCTTCCCGCTCCTCTGCTGTCCCTGGGCCCCTCTGGTGCTCCTGCCCACGCTCCAAACTACAACCCGGGTCCTGAAAACAACTGTGCAGGGCGTTGGTGAGGCCACACCTGGAGTACTGCGTACTGTTTGGGTCTCCCTTTTTAAGGAGAGATATACTTGCATTGGAGGCAGTTCAGAGAAGGTTCACCAGGTCGATTCCAGAGATGAAGAGGTTGTCTTATGAAGAAAGGTTGAGCAGGTTGGGATGGAGTGGAAAACACTCGTGTCGAAGGCAGAGTCTCGGTTAAGGAGATCTTCGAAGTGTTCCTTCCAGCAGGCCTTAATGAGTGCCTCTCCGTTCTTTGCCAGCGGTGGAGTGGGGCCTTGGGGACTTAGGCCGTAGGTGGCCTTGACTGCGGTGAAGAATCCTCGCACAGCATCGTTCTCGGCCAACTGCTGGATCTCCTGTGCTTTCTCCATCCACCATCTATTCTTTAGGTCCCGGGTTTTTTGTTGGACCTCGGCCTTTGGCCAGCTGTAGAGCTGCTTTGCTGCTCCTGAGTTGGGTTGCTGCTTTAAGTTCAGAACTACAGCACGTGGACGACGTTTGCGTCTGCGTACACTCAGAGGCCGAACTCCAAGCCAGCGTCAACACCTTCACCGAGGCTTACGGAAGCATGGGCCTTACGCAAAACATCCACAAGACAAAGGTCCTCCACCAATCTGGCCCCGCCACACAGCACTGACCCCGGGCATTGGGACAACGTGGACCATTTTCCATACCTCGGGAGCCTCCGATCAGCAAGGGCAGACTTCACTGACAAGGTCCAACATAGAAACATAGAAACCTAGAAACATAGAAAATTGGTGCAGGAGTAGGCTATTCGGCCCTTCGAGCCTGCACCACCATTCAACAAGATCATGGTTGATCATTCACCTCAGTACCCCTTTCCTGCTTTCTCTCCTTTCTCTCCCCTTGATCCCTTTAGCCGTAAGGGCCATATCTAACTCCCTTTTGAATATATCCAATGAACTGGCATCAACAACTCTCTGCGGTAGGGAATTCCACAGGTTAACAACTCTCTGAGTGAAGAAGTTTCTCCTCATCTTGGTCCTAAATGGCCTACCTCTTATCCTTAGACTGTGACCCCTGGTTCTGGACTTCCCCAACATCGGGAACATTCTTCCTGCATCTAACCTGTCCCGTCCCGTCAGAATTTTATATGTTTCTATGAGATCCCCTCTCATCCTTCTAAACTCCAGTGGATATAAGCCCAGTTGATCCAGTCTCTCCTCATATGTCAGTCCTGCCATCCCGGGAATCAGTCTGGTGAATCTTCGCTGCACTCCCTCAAAAGCAAGAATGTCCTTCCTCAGATTAGGAGACCAAAATTGAACACACTATTCCAGGTGAGGCCTCACCAAGGCCCTGTACAACTGCAGTAAGACCTCCCTGCTCCTATACTCAAATCCCCTAGCTATGAAGGCCAACATACCATTTGCCTTCTTCACCGCCTACTGTACCTGCATGTTAACTTTCAATGACTGATGTACCATGACACCCAGGTCTCCCCTTTTCCTGATCTGCCGCCATTCAGATAATATTCTGCCTTCATGTTTTTGCCCCCAAAGTGGATAACCTCACATTTATCCACAATATACTGCATCTGCCATGCATTTGCCCACTCACCTAACCTGTCCAAGTCACCCTGCAGCCTCTTAGCGTTCTCCTCAAAGCTCACACCACCACCCAGTTTAGTGTAATCTGCAAACATGGAGATATTACACTCAATTCCTTTATGAATTTATGAATCTTTGTACTTCCGATAGCCTGTAAATTCATAGACATTAAACATCTCAAAGGATATCAAGCAATCTTCGAACACAATTCGGTTTTCAATACAGGCTACAACATCAAATTAAGGAGATAAGCGAGTTGAGATGGCTCCCCAGGGAAGTCAGGATTTCTCTGGGTAGATTTCTGCATTGACTGCCCCTAGGTTGCAGAGACAAAGAGCCATTGGGCTGGAAATCCCAGCCTTCCCGAGTCTGTACACGGTGCGTACAGGGTGTGTACGGGGTGTGTACGTGGTGTGTACGGGGTGTGTACGCGGTGTGTATGGGCTGTGTACGGGGTGTATACGCAGTGTGTACAGGGTGTGTACGGGGTGTGTACACGGTGCGTACAGAATGCGTACGGGGTGTGTACGTGGTGTGTACGGGGTGTGTACGGGATGTGCACGGGGTGTGTACGGGGTGTATATGCAGTGTGTACAGGATGTGTATGGGGTGTGTACGGGGTGTGTACATGGTGTGTACGGGGTGTGTACGGGGTGTGTACGCGGTGTGTACGCGGTGTGTACGCGGTGTATACGGGGTGTGTACAGGGTGTGTACGGGGTGTTTACTGAGTTTGTACGGGTTGTATATGCAGTGTGTACGGGGTGTATATGGGGTGTATACGCAGTGTGTACAGGGTGTGTACGGGGTGTGTACAGGGTGTGTACGGGGTGTGTACAGAGTTTGTACGGGGTGTGTACAGGGTGTGTACGGGGTGTGTACAGAGTTTGTACGGGGTGTATACGCAGTGTGTACGGGGTGTGTACGGGGTGTGTATAGGGTGTATACGCAGTGTGTACAGGGTGTGTACGGAGTGTGTACGGGGTGTGTACGGGGTGTGTACGGAATTTGTACGGGGTGTGTACGGGGTGTGTACGGGGTGTGTATGGGGTGTGTACAGGGTGTGTACAGAGTTTGTACGGGGTGTGTACAGGGTGTGTACGGGGTGTGTAGAGTTTGTACGGGGTGTATACGCAGTGTGTACGGGGTGTGTACGGGGTGTGTATGGGGTGTATACGCAGTGTGTATAGGGTGTGTACGGGGTGTGTACGGGGTGTGTACGGAGTTTGTACGGGGTGTGTACGGGGTGTGTACGGAGTTTGCACGGGGTGTGTACGGGGTGTGTACGGGGTGTGTAGGGGGTGTGTACGGGGTGTGTACGGGGTGTGTACGGAGTTTGTATGGGATGTGTACGGGATGTGTACGGGGTGTATACGGGGTGTATACGGAGTTTGTACGGGGTGTGTACGGGGTGTGTACGGGGTGTGTACGGGGTGTGTACGGGGTGTGTACAGAGTTTGTACGGGATGTGCACGGGGTGTGTACGGGATGTGCACGGGGTGTGTACGGGGTGCGTATGGGGTGCGTACGCGGTGCATACGGATTGCGTACGGGTTGCGTACGGGGTGTGTACGGAATGCGTACCGACCTGGGGAGGCATCGCAAAAGCCGCTTTTCAGTGCACAATGCGCTGAACACCGGCTTTTCTGATCTGACAAGCTGGAGCTCGGCAGATACAACGCATCTCGGGAGCGAGGACATTTGCACCGGCAAGATTGCGGGACTTACCCATATCTTACCCAGCAAATGTCCTCAGAACTCTTGCAGCCTGATAAAAGCAGGTGCATAGCCGACTGTTACAGGTGTACAAGATTTAAAACACACAAAAATACAATTAAATTACATTTAAAAAACAGATTTTATTGTTGAAAACCCTGCCCACTAAGGTAAGTTTATTTTTAACCCTAAATAGAAAATTAAAAAAAACATCAGAAAAATATATCTTTTTTCTAAGGCATTTATTAACTTTAATTGCAATGAATTTTAATGATGTGAGGTGTGTTTATTTTTTATTACGGTGTTTAGTGTGTTTGGGTTTTTTTCTCATTAACAGCAATGAGAACTTGTAGATACGGAATTCCCGTTGCTATTAATGAGAAAGCTGTGGAACACTGTACCTGATTGGCTGAGCAGTCACACGTGACTGCGCCGTCTCCGTGGGAACCTGGAGGACGGGAGCGCGCTCCGTCGCGCGGGAAGAGAAGACAATCCCACCACAATCCCACGCTCCTCTCCCGGACCGCCAGGTAAATTCCTAGAAATGTTTCAGGTCAGAGGCAGTTGCCCGCGGGAAGCCTCCGAGCCCAATGTCAGGGTCATTGTGCCTGTGCTACAGCGAAAAAAAAACCTTTTAAATCCAGACTATTCGATCTAAAGTCGTATAAAGATGATAAAATGCAGCAAATATCCTGTTTTGAGACACAAAGCTAAGCTTCTACAGAATCATGGAACAGTACAGCACAGAAGACGGCCATTCGGCCCATCGAGTCTGAGCTGGTGCTTTCTGAGATTGATCCAGTCAGTCTCACTCCGCACTGCAATTGTTTTCTTCCTCCAGTACTTATCCGATTCCTTTTGAAGGCGACTATTGAATCTGTATCCACCACCCAATCAGGTATTGCATTCCAGATCCTAAATACTCGTTGCGTGAAAACGTTACCCTCATGTCGAGGCTTACGGAGGGAATCGCCCATCACTACCCCTGCCTCAGCTCACCCGCTGCTGAAGTCATCATCCCTGCCTTTGTTACCTCCAGACTTGACTATTCCAACGCACTCCTGGCTGGCCTCCCACGTTCTACCCGACGTAAACTTAAGGTGATCTAAAACTCGGCTGCCCGTGTCCTAACTCACACCGAGTCCCACTCACCCATCACCCGCTGTGCTCACTATCCCGTGTCCTAACTGACACTGAGTCCCGCTCACCCATCACCCGCTGTGCTCACTGCCCGTGTCCTAACTCGCACCGAGTCCCACTCACCCATCACCCCCTGTGCTCGCTGCCCGTGTCCTAACTCGCACCGAGTCCCACTCACCCATCACCCCCTGTGCTCACTACCCCGTGTCCTAACTGACACTGAGTCCCACTCACCCATCACCCCCTGTGCTCACTACCCGTGTCCTAACTCGCACCGAGTCCCACTCACCCATCACCCCCTGTGCTCGCTGCCCGTGTCCTAACTCGCACCGAGTCCCACTCACCCATCACCCCCTGTGCTCACTACCCCATGTCCTAACTGGCACCGAGTTCCGCTCACCCATCACCCCCTGTGCTCACTGCCCCGTGTCCTAACTCACACCGAGTCCCGCTCACCCATCACCCCCTGTGCTCGCTGCCCCGTGTCCTAACTCACACCGAGTCCCGCTCACCCATCACCCCCTGTGCTCGCTGCCCCGTGTCCTAACTCACACCGAGTCCCACTCACCCATCACCCCCTGTGCTCGCTGACCTACATTGGCTCCTGGTTAAGCAATACCTCAATTTCAAAATTCTCATCGTTGTTTACAAATCTCTCTATGGCCTCGCCCCTCCCTATCTCTGTAATCCCTCCAGCCCCACAACCCCCCGAGATATCTGCATTCCTCTAATTCTACCCTCTTGAAACATAGAAACATAGAAAATAGGAGCAGTAGTAGGCCATTCGGCCCTTCGAGTCTGCACCACCATTCAATATGATCATAGCTGAAGGTTACTGCAGAAGATAAAGGTACGCGGAGTCAGAGGAAATGTATTAGCATGGATAGAGAATTGGCTGGCTAACAGAAAGCAGAGAGTCGGGATAAATGGGTCCTTTTCGGGTTGGAAATTGGTGGTTAGTGGTGTGCCACAGGGTTCGGTGCTGGGACCACAACTGTTTACAATATACATAGATGACCTGGAAGAGGGGACAGAGTGTAGTGTAACAAAATTTGCAGATGACACAAAGATTAGTGGGAAAGCGGGTTGTGTAGAGGACACAGTGAGGCTGCAAAGAGATTTGGATAGGTTAAGCGAATGGGCTAAGGTTTGGCAGATGGAATACAATGTCGGAAAGTGTGAGGTCATCCACCTTGGGAAAGAAAACAGTAAAAGGGAATATTATTTGAATGGGGAGAAATTACAACATGCTGCGGTGCAGAGGGACCTGGGGGTCCTTGTGCATGAATCCCAAAAAGTTAGTTTGCAGGTGCAGCAGGTAATCAGGAAGGTGAATGGAATGTTGGCCTTCATTGCGAGAGGGATGGAGTACAAAAGCAGGGAGGTCCTGCTGCAACTGTACAGGGTATTGGTGAGGCCGCACCTGGAGTACTGCGTGCAGTTTTGGTCACCTTACTTAAGGAAGGATATACGAGCTTTGGAGGGGGTACAGAGACGATTCACTCGGCTGATTCCGGAGATGAGAGGGTTACCTTATGATGATAGATTGAGTAGACTGGGTCTTTACTCGTTGGAGTTCAGAAGGATGAGGGGTGATCTTATAGAAACATTTAAAATAATGAAAGGGATAGACAAGATAGAGGCAGAGAGGTTGTTTCCACTGGTAGGGGAGACTAGAACTAGGGGGCACAGCCTCAAAATACGGGGGAGCCAATTTAAAACCAAGTTGAGAAGGAATTTCTTCTCCCAGAGGGTTGTGAATCTGTGGAATTCTCTGCCCAAGGAAGCAGTTGAGGCTCTCTCATTGAATGTATTCAAGTCACAGATAGATAGATTTTTAACCAATAAGGGAATTAAGGGTTACGGGGAGCGGCCGGGTAAGTGGAGCTGAGTCCACGGCCAGATCAGCCATGATCTTGTTGAATGGCGGAGCAGGCTCGAGGGCTAGATGGCCTACTCCTGTTCCTAATTCTTATGTTCTTATGTTCTTATGATCCTCTATTTCACCACCATATTCCCGCTTTCTCCCCGTACCCCTTGATGACTTTTGTGTCTAGAAATCTATCTATCTCCCTCTTAAATATATTCAGTGACTTGGCCTCCACAGCCTTCTGTGGTAGAGAATTCCACAGGTTCACCACCCTCTGAGTGAAAACATTTCTCCTCATCTCGGTCCTAAATTTCCTACCCCATATCCTGAGACTGTGACCCCTTGTTCTAGACTTCCCAGCCCCCGGGGAAACATCCTCCCCACATCCAGTCTATCCAACCCCGTCAGAATTTTATACGTTTCAATGAGATCCCCTCTCATTCTTCTAAACTCCAGTGAATACAGGCCTAGTCGACCCAATCTCTTCTCATACCACAGTCCTGCCATCCTAGGAATCAGTCTGGTGAACCTTCGCTGCACTCCCTCTATAGCAAGTGTATCCTTCCTTAGGTAAGAAGAGTAAAACTGCACACAATACTCCAGGTGTGGTCTCACCAAGGCCTTGTATAACTGGAGTATGACATCCTTGTTCCTTTACTCAAATCCTCTTGCAATGAAGGCCAACATACCATTTGCCTTCCTCACTGCTTGCTGCACCTGCATGTCTGCTTTCAATGACTGGTGTACAAGGACACCCAGGTCCCTCTGTACATCCACACTTCCCAAGCTATCACCATCTAAATAATACTTTGTCCTTACGTTTTTCCGACCAAAGTGGATAACTTCATATTTATCCACATTATACTGCATCTGCCATGTGTTTGCCCACTCACTCAACCTATCTAAATCGCCTTGCAGTGTCTTTGCATCCTCCTCACAACTCACAATCCCACCTAGTTTTGTGTTGTCAGCAAACTTGGAAATATTACATTTGGTTCCCTCATCCAAATCATTTATATATATTGTGAATATCTGGGGCCCCAGCACTGATCCCTTGTGGTACCCCACTAGTCACTGCACAACACCCCGAAAAAGACCCGTTTATTCCTACTCTCTGTTTCCTGTCAGTTAATCAATTTTCAATCCATGGCAGTATATTACCCCCAATCCTATGTGCTTTAATTTTGCACACAAATCTTTTATGTGGGACTTTATCAAAGGCCTTCTAAAAATCCAATTACACTACATCTACTGGTTCTCCCTTATCTATTCTATCAGTTACATCCTCAAAAAACTCCAGTAGGTTTGTCAAACATAATTTTCCTTTCATAAATCCATGTTGACTTTGTTTAATCCCATTGATATTATCTAAGTGTGCTGTTATCACATCCTTTATAATAGACTCCAGCATTTTCCCTACTACTGATATCAGGCTAACCGGTCTGTAGTTCCCTGTTTTCTCTCTCCCTCCTTTTTTAAATAGTGGGGTTACATTTGCCCCCCTCCAATCTGCAGGAACTGATCCATAATCTATAGAATTTTGGAAGATGACAACCAATGCATCCACTATTTCCATGGCTACCTCCTTTAGTACTCTGGGATGCAGACCATCAGGCCCTGGGGATTTATCGGCCTTCAGTCCCATTAGTTTCTCCAGCAATATTTTGTTACTAATTATCATTTCCTTTGAGCATCCCTGATTATAATTGCTCGACCATCGGTGGCCGTGCCTTCAGCTGCCTGGGCCCCAAGCTCTGGAACTCCCTCCCTGAACCTCTCCGCCTCTCTACCTCTCTTTCCTCCTTCAAGACACTTTTTAAAACCTCCATCTTTGACCAAGCTTTTGGTCACCTGCCCTAATTTCTCCTTCTGTGGCTCGGTGTCAAATTTCTTTGTCTTAAAACACTCCTGTGAAGCGCCTTGGGACATTTCACTACATTAAAGGTGCGATATAAATACAGGCTGTTGTAGTTGCTAAATTGCGGAGTTTAGTATCGAGATGGCTGAAAGCATGGCCATCAATGGTGGGGCGAAAGGAGTTGGGGGAAGTGCAAGTGGTGTTTAAGGCCCATGTGTTATATCTCCCTGTGTCAATTACCCCGGTGTCAATTACCATCGCTAGGTCTCTATTTGTGCCCTTCAGTTCTATTATGGCTTTAGAATTTTGTCGTTATGAGCCCCATAAGTGGACCCCGGGAAGGTCCCCTGTACATTTTAAATGTCACCCGTGGCTCAGTGGGCAGCTCCCTCGCCTCGGAGTCAGAAGGTCATGGGTTCAAGTCCCACTCCAGGGACTTGAGCACATAAATCTAGGCTGACACTCCCAGTGCAGTGCTGAGGGAGTGCTGCACTGTCGGAGGTGCCGTCTTTCAGATGAGACGTTAAACCGAGGCCCCGTCTGCTCTCTCAGGTGGATGTAAAAGATCCCATGGCACTATTTCGAAGAGCAGGGGAGTTCTCCCCGGTGTCCTGGGGCCAATATTTATCCCTCAATCAACATAACAAAAACAGATTATCTGGTCATTATCACATTGCTGTGTGTGGGAGCTTGCTGAGCACAAATTGGCTGCCGCGTTTCCCACATTACAACAGTGACTACACTCCAAAAGTACTTCATTGGCTGTAAAGCGCTTTGAGACATCTTAGACTGGGTGTTGTGTAATGAGAGAGGATTAATTAGCAATCTCGTTGTGCGAGGCCCTTTGGGGAAGAGTGACCATAATATGGTGGAATTCTACATTAGGATGGAGAATGAAACAGTTAATTCCGAGACCATGGTCCAGAACTTACAGAAGGGTAACTTTGAAGGTATGAGGCGTGAATTGGCTAGGATAGATTGGCGAATGATACTTAAGGGGTTGACTGTGGATGGACAATGGCAGACATTTAGAGACCGCATGGATGAACTACAACAATTGTACATCCCTATCTGGCGTAAAAATAAAAAAGGGAAGGTGGCTCAACCGTGGCTATCAAGGGAAATCAGGGATAGTATTAAAGCCAAGGAAGTGGCAAACAAATTGGCCAGAAATAGCAGTGAACCCAGAAAGTGGTGAACCTGTGGAATTCTCTACCACAGAAAGTTGTTGAGGCCAATTTACTAAATATATTCAAAAAGGAGTTAGACGTAGTCCTTACTACTCGGGGGATCAAGGGGTATGGCGAGAAAGCAGGAATGGGGTACTGAAGTTGCATGTTCAGCCATGAACTCATTGAATGGCGGTGCAGGCTCGAAGGCCTACTCCTGCACCTATTTTCTATGTTTCTATGTTTCTTTCTGCAACAACCTACATTTATATAGTAAAACATCCCAGGGTGCTTCACAGCTGCAGTTATTGAACAAAATTTCTCACCGAACCACATAAGGAGATACTAGGAAAGATGACCAAAAGCTTGGTCAAAGAGGTAGGTGTCATGAATTCGATTATCATTGTAACCCATGTATAAGCTGACCTAAATTGTACACCTTGAGAACATTGACCACAAGGGGGCGAACTTGTGCGAGACACTCCTAATCTGGACTTTCAGGTATAAAAGGGGAAGCTCCACCCACCTTCATCACTTGAGGTCTTGGTAATAAAGGTAACTGGTCACAGAGTGAGCTTCTCTCAAGTATGGGCCTTGTGTGCATTTATACTGTATAGTAAGGACATATCAGTAGGTTTTAAGGAGCGCCTTAAGAGGAGGTGATAGAGGTAGAGAGGCGGAGAGGTTTAGGGAGGGAGTTCCAGAGCTTGGGGCCCAGGCAACAGAAGGCACGGCCACCGATGGTGGAGCGATTATAATCAGGGATGCTCAAGGGGACAGAATTAAAGGAGCGCAGACATCTCGGGGGGGTTGTGGAGGAGATTACGGAAATAGGGAGGGGCGAGGGCCATGGAGGGATTTGTAAACAAGGATGAGAATTTTGAAATCGAAGCGTTGATTAACCGGGAGCCAATGTAGGTCAGCGAGCACAGGGGGTGATGGGTGAGCGGGACTGGGTGTGAATTAGGACACGGGGCACAGTGGGTGATGGGTGAACAGGACTCGGTGCGAGTTAGGACACGGGGCAGTGAGCACAGGGGGTGATGGGTGAGCGGGACTCGGTGCAAGTTAGGACATGGGGCAGTGAGCACAGGAGGTGATGGGTGAGCGGGACTCGGTGCGAGTTAGGACACGGGTTAGTGAGCATAGGGGGTGATGGGTGAGCGGGACTCGGTGCGAGTTAGGACTCGGGTTAGTGAGCACAGGGGGTGATGGGTGAGCGGGACTCGGTGCACGTTAGGACACAGGGCAGTGAGCACAGGGGGTGATGGGTGAGCGGGACTTGGTGCGAGTTAGGACACAGGGCAGTGAGCACAGGGGGTGATGGGTGAGCGGGACTCGGTGCACGTTAGGACACGGGTCAGTGAATTTTCTCTCCCGTACCCCATTTCGTATGTCACAATGCTCTCTCTCTGTCTCCCTCTCCTTTACACAAGCAGTGCAGTACAGCAGCAAACAAGAAACTGCTGTTTTTTGGGAGCTTGCTGTGCGCAAATGGACTGTCGCATTTCCCATGTTACAACAGTGACTACAGTTCATTGCCTGTAAAGCGCTTTGGGACGAACCGCAGTAGTGAAAGGCGCTATATAAATGCAAGTCTTTCTTTCATTCCCTCAGATCAGAGCTGGCTTTTCCACACACTTCCCTCCGACCTTTCTCAACACCTGGCGGAAAATGGGGCCCTTCTCTGCTGTGCTGAACCTCGCCCGGCGAACATTCCCTTTATTCAGAGCTGGCGTCAAGTGGGAGGAAGAAACAAAACCAAAGGAAAATTGCGGGAATTAGACGGGACCGTAATAATCCCACTTGAAAGGCGTGCTCCCAATGTCTGACAGTCTGTCTCTGTCTCTGTTGCCCGTCGGATACCCAGCGGGATGTGAATGCTTCAAACGCGGAAATGGCTCCAACAACTAATTGCTACGGAAAGGGATTAAAATCCTCCCTCGTTTAAGGACTGAAGCAAGAAACTCAATTACACTGAGTCACCCAGGAGCCCTGCAGCACACTGCCTCATGTTCCAACAATAACCTATATTTATATAGCACCTTTAACCTAGTGAAACCTTCCCTTGGAGCTTCACAGCAGAAATACCACCAATGCTGCCTCCACAGGATCCTGCAAATCCCCTGGGAGGACAGACGCACCAACATTAGCGTCCTCGATCAGGCCAACATCCCCAGCATCGAAGCACTGACCACACTCGACCAGCTCCGCTGGGCAGGGCCACATTGTCCACATGCCAGACACGAGACTCCCAAAGCAAGCGCTCTACTCGGAACTTCTTCACGGCAAACGAGCCAAAGGTGAGCAGAGGAAACGTTACAGGGACACCCTCAAAGCCTCCCTGATAAAGTGCAACATCCCCACCGACACCTGGGAGTCCCTGGCCAAAGACCGCCCTAAGTGGAGGAAGTGCATCCGGGAGGGCGCTGAGCACCTCGAGTCTCGTCGCCGAGAGCGTGCAGAAACCAAGCGCAGGCAGCGGAAGGAGCGTGCGGCAAACCAGTCCCACCCTCCCCTTCCCTCAACCACTGTCTGTCCCACCTGTGACAGGGACTGTGGTTCTCGTATTGGACTGTTCAGTCACCTGAGAACTCACTTTTAGAGTGGAAGCAAGTCTTCCTCGATTCCGAGGGACTGCCTTTGAAATGTGATAAAAATTTGACGCCGTGCCGTATAAGGTGATATTAAGAAAGGTTTGGTTAAAGAGGAAGGTTTTAAGGAGCATCTTGAAGGAGGAGAGAGAGGTGGAGACGTTTCGGGAGGGTATCCAGAGCTTGGGGCCCAGGCAACAGAAGGCACGGCCACCAATGGTGGAGCGATTATAATCAGGGATGGTCAGGAGGGCAGAATTAGAGGAGCGCAGACATCTCGGGGGGTTGTGGAGCTGGAGGAGATTACAGAGAGAGGGAGGAATTTGAAAATAAGGATGAGAATTTTGAAATCGAGGAGTTCCAGTGAGATGTAGGCCTCAGGCTCCACTGTGATGTTGTGTGAGTCAGGGCTCAGTGGGAAGTCCTGAGTCAGAAGGTTGTGGGTTCAAGTCCCACTCCAGCATCTCAAGCACTAAATCTAGACTGATGCTTCAGGGTCAGGGAGCTGGTCACGTCAGGGTCAGGGATCAGAGAGCTGGTCACTTCAGGGTTGGGGGTCAGAGAGCTGGTCGCTTCAGGGTTGGGGGTCAGGGAGCTGGTCACTTCAGGGTCAGGGGTCAGAGAACTGGTCACTTTAGGGTTAGGGGTCAGAGAACTGGTCACTTCAGGGTTAGGGGTCAGAGAGCTGGTCACTTCTGGGTTAGGGGTCAGAGAGCTGGTCACTTCAGGGTTAGGGGTCAGAGAGCTGGTCACTTCAGGGTTGGGGGGTCAGAGAACTGGTCAGGGTTGGGGGGTCAGGGAGCTGGTCACTTCAGGGTCAGGGGTCAGAGAACTGGTCACTTTAGGGTTAGGGGTCAGAGAACTGGTCACTTCAGGGTTAGGGGTCAGAGAGCTGGTCACTTCTGGGTTAGGGGTCAGAGAGCTGGTCACTTCAGGGTCAGGGGTCAGGGAGCTGGTCACTTCAGGGTTGGGGGTCAGAGAGCTGGTCACTTCAGGGTTGGGGGGTCAGAGAACTGGTCAGGGTTGGGGGGTCAGGGAGCTGGTCACTTCAGGGTCAGGGGTCAGAGAACTGGTCACTTTAGGGTTAGGGGTCAGAGAACTGGTCACTTCAGGGTTAGGGGTCAGAGAGCTGGTCACTTCAGGGTTAGGGGTCAGAGAGCTGGTCACTTCAGGGTCAGGGGTCAGAGAACTGGTCACTTCAGGGTCAGGGGTCAGAGAACTGGTCACTTCAGGTTGGGGGTGAGGAGCAGCTCTCTTCAGGGTCGAAAAAGAAAAAATGAAAGACTTGCATTTATATAGCGCCTTTCATGACTACCTGGGCGTCCCAAAGCGCACAGCAAGCTCCCACAAACAGCTTTGTGATAATGACCAGATAATCTGTTTTTGTTGTGTTGAATGAGGGATAAATGTTGGGCCCAGGACACCGGGGATAACTCCCCCTGCTCCTCTTCAAAATAGTGGCCCTGGGATCTTTTACGTCCACCTGAGAGAGCAGACGGGGCCTCGGTTTAACGTCTCATCCAAAAGACGGCACCTCCGACAGTGCGGCGCTCCCTCAGCACTGCACTGGGAGTGTCAGTCTAGATTTTTGTGCTCAAGTCCCTGGAGTGGGTCTTGAACCCACAACCTTCTAGAAACATAGAAACATAGAGACATAGAAAATAGCTGCAGGAGTAGGCCATTCAGCCCTTCGAGCCTGACCCAGAGGCGAGAGTGCTGCCCACTGAGCCACAGCTGACACAGGTTTTGGGTCAGGGCGAGGGAGCTGGTCACCTCCAGGTTGGGTTGGGACAGGGAGGGGGAGCGGGGCATTGTTGGGGCAGGGTGGGGGTGGGGTGCAGGGCATTTCAGGGTTAAGTTGGGACAGGGTGGGGAGCTTGGCCTATCAGGGTCCGGGAACAGGCTTGTTTGATGTAACCCTCTTCTACTTCGACCGAGGAAAGTTGAAGAGCTGTGAGTCCCGCGAGCTCTGCTCCTCCCCACACTGGGAGTCTCCGTAATAACTTAGAGAAGCTGGAAACCTCCATCCAGTGACGCCGGTTGGAAATGGGCGCAGGTGGATAACACGATCGTCTAATGCCGCGATGCCTCCACAGGCAAATAGCCAGCTGGCACTCCCTGCCTGGTCCTTCGGATGAGGCACAGGAGGGTTCCTGCTGCTTGTGAAATTCTACACCAGTAATGAATGAGGAAGGGACAGGAATAAATACCAGGCGGTATAAGTATAAAAAAACGTGACCACTTGATTTCTCCGACCAGTCAATAGTTTACCTTTAACAACTTTCTCTCTTTCCCCCCCCCGCTCTCTCTCTCTGGCCTGTACTGCCTCATGCTGGGGTACAGTCGCCCCCCACTCCCCCAACACACCCGGACTATAGGATTCTTACAGGGCTTGACAGGGTAGATGCAGGGAAGATGTTTCCCCCGGGCTGGGGAGTCTAGAACCAGGGGTCACAGCCTCAGGATAAGGGGTCGGCCATTCAGGACTGAGATGAGGAGGAATTTCTTCACTCAGAGGGTGGTGAATCTTTGGAATTCTCTGCCCCAGAGGGCTGTGGAAGCTCAGTCGTTGAGTATATTCAAGGCTGAGATCGATAGATTTTTGGACACTAAGGTAGTCAAGGGATATGGGGATCGGGCGGGAACCTGGAGTTGCAGTAGATCAGCCATGATCGTATTAAATGGTGGAGCAGGCTTGAGGGGCCGAATGGCCTGCTCCTGCTCCTATTTCTTATGTTCTTATATTTGGAGTGTAGTCACTGTTGTAATGTGGGAAACGCAGCAGCCAATTTGCGCACAGCAAGCTCCCACAAACAGCAATGTGATAATGACCAGATAATCTGTTTTTGTTATGTTGATTGAGGGATGAATATTGGCCCCAGGACACCGGGGATAA
Source organism: Pristiophorus japonicus (assembly GCF_044704955.1). NCBI lineage: Eukaryota > Metazoa > Chordata > Chondrichthyes > Pristiophoridae > Pristiophorus > Pristiophorus japonicus. The sequence continues at coordinate 4,434,077 of NC_091979.1, forward strand.
CTCCCTGCTCTTCTTCGAAATAGTGGGATCTTTTACATCCACCTGAGAGAGTAGACGGGACCTCGGTTTAACGTCTCATCCGAAAGACGGCACCTCCGACAGTGACTAAGCCGCAGACAAAAAAAGGAATTCTTAGTATCAGCCGTGGCTCAGTGGGCAACACTCTCGCCTCTGAGTCAGAAGGTTGTGGGTTCAAGTCCCACTCCAGGGACTGGAGCACATAAATCCAGGCTGACTCTCCCAGTGCAGTGCTGAGGGACTGCTGCACTGTCGGAGGTGCCGTCTTTCAGATGAGACATTAAATCGAGGCCCCGTCTGCTCTCTCAGTATGGATGTAAAAAATCCCATGGCACTATTTCGAAGCAGAGCAGGGGGAGTTACAATAGAAACATCGAAAATAGGTGCAGGAGTAGGCCATTCGGCCCTTCGAGCCTGCACCGCCATTCAATAAGATCATGGCTGATCATTCACCTCAGTACCCCATTCCTGCTTTCTCTCCATACCCCTTTAGCCGTAAGGGCCACATCTAACTCCCTCTTGAATATATCCAACGAACTGGCCTCAACAACTCTCTGCGGTAGGGAATTCCACAGGTTCACCACTCTCTGAGTGAAGAAGTTTCTCCTCATCTCAGTCCTAAATGGCTTACCCCTTATCCTTAGACTGTGTCCCCTGGTTCTGGACTTTCCCAACATCGGGAACATTCTTCCTGCATCTAACCTGTCCAGTCCCGTCAGAATTTGATATGTTCCTATGAGATCCCCTCTCATCCTTCTAAACTCCAATGTATAAAGGCCCAGTTGATCCAGTCTCTCCTCATATGTCAGTCCTGCCATCCCGGGAATCAGTCTGGTGAACCTTCGCTGCACTCCCTCAATAGCAAGAACGTCCTTCCTCAGATTAGGAGACCAAAACTGAACACAATATTCCAGGTGAGGCCTCACTAAGGCCCTGTACAACTGCAGTAAGACCTCCCTGCTCCTATACTCAAATCCCCTAGCTATAAAGGACAACATACCATTTGCCTTCTTCACCGCCTGCTGTACCTGTATGCCAACTTTCAATGACTGATGTACCATGACACCCAGGTCTTGTTGCACCTCCCCTTTTCCTAAGTATCCTGGGCCAATATTTATCCCTCAATCAACATAACAAAAACAGATGATCCGGTCATTATCACATTGGTGTCTGTGGGAGCTTGCTGTGTGCAAATTGGCTACCGTGTTTTCCACATTACAACAGACTTAAAAAAAAAGGACTCCATTGGCTGTAAAGTGCTTTGAGATGTCCAGTGGTTGTGAAAGGCGATATATAAATGCAAGCCTTTCTTTCTTTCATTCGATGTCCAGCACCCACGCTATCCAACACTGAGCAGCGATCTGGTGCACGGATTGGGCCCTGACCATTTAGCTCCCTCTCTCTGACCCGACAGCACCACACTAGTGCTGCCTCTGCCTCTTCTGTTATCACACACCGACCGGAAATGAAACCTCGGGAATCAAACCTGAGCAAACGCATGGCAGATGCAATATAATGTGGATAAATGTGAGGTTATCAACTTTGGTGACAAAAACAGGAAGGCAGAATATTATCTGAATGGCGGTAGATTAGGAAAAGGGGAGGTGCAACGAGATCTGGGTGTCATGGTACATCAGTCATTGAAAGTTGACATGCAGGTACAGCAGGCAGTGAAGAAGACAAATGGTATGTTGGTCTTCATAGATAGGGGATTTGAGTATCGGAGCAGGGAGGTCTTACTGCAGTTGTACAGGGCCTTGGTGAGGCCTCACCTGGAATATTGTGTTCAGTTTTGGTCTTTTAATCTGAGGAAGGACATTCTTGCTATTGAGGGAGTGCAGCGAAGGTTCACCAGACTGATTCCCGGGATGGCAGGACTGTCATATGAGGAGAGACTGGATCAACTGGGCCTTTATTCACTGGAATCGAGAAGAATGAGAGGGGATCTCATAGATACATATAAAATTCTGAGGGATTGGACAGGTTAGATGCACGAAAAATGTTCCTGATGTTGGGGAAGTCCAGAACCAGGGGACACAGTCTAAGGATAAGGGGTAAGCCATTTAGGACCGAGATGAGGAGAAACTTCTTCACCCAGAGAGTGGTGAACCTGTGGAATTCTCTGCCACAGAAAGTTGTTGAGGCCAGTGTAATACATGTAAACTTGTATTTACTCTGTACAACCACCAGAGGGCTCATCCCCTGGAGTCCCAAGGGATCCCATAATCCCTTGGGAGCACAGGTATTTAAGGAGGCCTCACAGCTTGGAGAGGCACTCTGGAGACCTGCAATAAAAGACTACGGTCATACTTTACTTTGAGCTCACAGTGTTCAGTCTGACTCTTTCTCCATACACAACAGCCAGTTTGTTAGATATATTTAAAAGGGAGTTAGATATGGCCCTTACAGCTGAAGGGATCAGCGGGTATGGAGAGAAAGCAGGAATGGGGTACTGAGGTGAATGATCAGCCATGATCTTATTGAATGGTGGTGCAGGCTCGAAGGGCCGAATGGCCTACTCCTGCACCTATTTTCTATGTTTCTATGTTTCTATGTTTCCTGGTTCGTGCGGCTCTTTAACCGGCAAAGTCTCCCGGGGTGGCTCTGTGTGTCTGTTCAAAAACATCCTTGATTGCTTTCAGCCTCAGAGATCTCTCGTCAGTAAACAAACCAGAAGCTGTGAGATACGCACACACACTCATACAATCCTCAATATCCTTCCCTGCCCACTCACCAAAGCATCATACATAGAAATTTACAGCGCAGAAGGAGGCCATTTCGGCCCATCGTGTCCGCGCCGGCCGACAAAGAGCCGCACGGCCCTCGGTCAGCAGCCCTGAAGGTTACATATAAACCTATGAACAATGAACAATGACAGAAAGATAAAGAGCATCCAGCCCAACCAGTCCGCCTCACACAACTGTGACACCCCTTATACTGAAACATTCTACACTCCACCCCAACCGGAGCCATGGGATCTCCTGGGAGAGGCAAAAACCAGATAAAAACCCAGGCCAATTGGGGAAAAAAATCTGGGAAAATTCCTCTCCGACCCATCCAGGCGATCGACACTAGTCCAGGAGATCACCCTGGCCGTATTCTATACCCTGCAGTACTTACCATTATATCTGCTCTGTCCAACAAAAGGTCATCCAGTCTAATCCCAATTACCAGCTCTAGGTCCGTAACCCTGCAGGTTGCTGCACTTTAAGTGCTCATCCAAACATCTCTTAAAAGTGGTGAGGGTTTCTGCATCCACCACTCTTCCAGGCAGCGAGTTCCAGATCCCCACAACCCTCTGCGTAAAGAAGCACCCCCTCAAATCCCCTCTAAACCTTCCACCAACCACCTTAAAACTATGCCGCCTCGTAATAAGCCCCTCCACCAATGGAAATAGACCCTTACTATCCACTATGTCCAGGCCCCTCAATATTTTGTACACCTCAATGAGGTCTCCCCTCAGCCTCCTCTGTTCCAATGAGAACAAACCCAGCCTATCCAATCTGTCCTCATAACTAAGATTCTCCATTCCAGGCAGTAAATCTCCTCTGCACCCTCTCTAGTGCAATCACGTCCTTCCTATAATACAGCGACCAGAACTGCACTGAAGGAGGCCATTCAGCCCATTGTGCCGGCTCTTTGGTAGAGCTATCCGATCAGTCCCATTCTCCCCCACCCTTTCCCCACATCCCGGCAGGTTTCTCCCCTTCCAGTATTTATCCAATTCCCGGTTTGAAAGTTACTATTGAATCTGCTCCCACCGCCCTTTCAGGCAGCGCGTTCCCAATCACAACAACTCACTGCGTAAACACATTCTCCCCCTCTGTTTCTTTTACCGATGATCTTAAATCTACGTCCTCTGCTTAGACCATCTGTTCCTCTCCTCCAAACCCCACCCCCATTCATTAACCACGCAAAGAAAACATTAAGAAACCCTCTTTTAAAAATAAACCTTTCTAAATCATACAATCACAGACATTTACAGCACGGAAGGAGGCCATTCGGCCCATCGTGTCCGCGCCGGCCGACCAAGAGCTACCCAGCCTAATCCCACTTTCCAGCTCTGGGTCCGTAGCCCTGCAGGTTACAGCACTTCAGGTGCACATCCAAGTACTGTTTAAATGTGGTGAGGGTTTCTGCCTCTACCACCCTTTCAGGCCGTGAGTTCCAGACCCCCACCACCCTCTGGGTGAAGACATTTCCCCTCAAATCCCCTCTAAACCTCTCCCCAATTACTTTAAATCTATGCCCCCTGGTTGTTGACCCCTCTGCCGAGGGAAATAGGTCCTTCCTATCCACTCTATCCAGGCCCCTCATAATTTTATACACCTCAATAAGGTCTTCCCTCAGCCTTCTCTGTTCCAAAAAAAACAACCCCAGCCTATCCGATCTTTCCTCTTAGCTAAAATTCTCCAGTCCCGGCAACATCCTCGTAGATCTCCTCTGTATCCTCTCCAGTGCAATCACATCCTTCCTGTAATGTGGTGACCAGATCTGCACGCAGTACTCCAGCTGTGGCCTAACTAGTGTTTTATACAGTTCAAGCATAACCCCCCCCCCTGCTCTTGTATTCTATGCCTCGGCTAATAAAGGCAAGCATCCCATATGCCTTCTTACCCACCTTATCGACCTGGCCTGAATCAGAAGAGGCCGCTTTCCCAGCAAGTTGATTATTGAAGTCGGGTAGATTGAGGTCAATCTGCCTGTACATACCTGTCCGGTGAAAGTTTCCAGCACCCCAGTGCCCGGATTTCTGGCCTCAGTTACAACAGGCTGGCTCCCGATTTATATTCCATTCAGTCCAATTCCACAGACATCATCAATATCTGGCAATTAAAACCCACAGACTCACTGCAGCCAGTTTATAACAACAACAACTACTCACGTTTACATAGCGCCTTTAAGGTAGCAAGACATCCCAAGGCAGGAGCGATTATCAAACAAAATTTGACCCCGAGCCACATAAGGAGATATCAGGGCCGCTGACCAAAAGCTTGGTCAGAGAGGTAGGTTTTAAGGAGCAGTTTAAAAGGTGCATTTATATAGCGCCTTTCACGACCACCGGACGCCCCAAAGCACTTTACAGCCAATGAAGTACTTTTGGAGTGGAGTCACTGTTGTAATGTGAGAAACGCGGCAGCCAATTTGCGCACAGCAAGCTCCCACAAACAGCAATGTGATAATGACCAGATAATCTGTTTTTTTGTTATGTTGATTGAGGGATAAATATTGGTCAGGACACCGGGGATAACTCCCCTGCTCTTCTTGGAGATAGTACCCTGGGATCTTTTACCCCACCTTACTGGGCAGACGGCAGGGGGGGCCTCGGTTTAACGTCTCAACCGGAAGAAGGAGGAGAGAGAGGTAGAGAGGTTTAGAGCCATAGAATGTTTACAGCACAGAAGGAGGCCATTCGGCCCGTTGAGCCCGTGCCGGCTCTCTGCAAGAGCACCTCAGCCAGTCCCACTCCACTGCCCTTTCCCCGTAGCCCTGCACATTTTCCCCTTCAGGAACTTATCCAACTCCCTTTTGAAAGCCACGATTGAGTCTGCCTCCACCACCCTCTCAGGCAGCGCATTCCAGATCCTAACCACTCGCTGCGGGAAAAGGTTTTCACTCGTGTCGCCTTTGGTTCTTCTGCCAATCGCCTTAAATCTGTGTCCTCTGGTTCTCGACCCTTCCACCAATGGGAACAGTTTCTCTTGATCTACTCTGTCCAGACCCATTATGATTTTGAACACCTCCGTCCAATCTCCCCTCAACCTTCTCTGGTATAACAACCCCAGCTTCTCCAGTCTATCCACGTAACTGAAGTCCCTCATCCCTGGAACCATTCTCGTAAATCTCCCCTGCACCGTCTCTAAGGCCTTCACATCCTGCCTAAAGTGCGGGGCCCAGAATTGGACACAATACTCCAGTTGGGGCCGAACGTGTGTTTTATACAGGTCCATCATAACTCCCTGGCTGTTGTACTCTGTGCCTCTATTTATGAAGCCCAGGATCCCGGATGCTTTAACCAATTTCTCAACCTGCCCTGCCACCTTCAATGATCTGTGCCCATATACCCCCAGGTCTCTCTGTTCATGCTCCCCCTTTAGTTTATATCTCCTCTCCTCGTTCTTCCAACCAAACTGTATCACTTCGCACTTTTCTGTGTTAAATTCCATCTGCCCCGAGTCCGCCCATCCCACCAGCCTGTCTGTGTCCTCCTGACGTCTGTCCCTCTCCTCCTCACTGTTCACTACACTTCCACAACTTGTGTCAGCTGCTAATTTTGAAATTGTTCCCTGTACATCCACGTCCAACTCATTAATATATATCGGGAAAAGCAGTGGTCCCAGTACAGACCCCTGGGGAACACCACTGTATACCTTCCTCCAGTCCCAGAAACAACCCTTCACCACTGCTCTCTGTTTCCTGTCACTGAGCCAATCCCGTATCCATGCTGCCCCTGTCCCTGGTATTCCATGGGCTTCACCTTTGCTGCCAAGTCTATTGTGTGGCACTTTATCAAACACCTTTTGGAAATCCATGTACACCACATCGCCCTCATCAACCCTCTCTGTTACCTCATCAAAAAACTCGATCAAGTTGGTTAAACACGATTTTCCTTTAACAGATCTGTGCTGGCTCTCCTTAATTGATCCATACCTGTCCAAATGACTATTAATTTTGTTTAGGGAGGGAATTCCAGAGCTTAGGGCCCAGACAGGTGAAGGCCTTGGAGAGGGTGTGGAGGAGATTGACCAGAATGGTTCCAGGGACAAGGGACTGTAGTTACATGGAGAGACTGGAGAAGCTGGGGTTGTTCTCCTTGGAGCAGAGAAGGTTGAGAGGAGATTTAATAAAGATGTTCAAAATCATATAGGGTTTTGATAGAGTAGGTTGGGCTAAACTGTTTCCACTGGCAGCAGGGTCGGTAACTAAGGTCACAGATTTAAGATAATAACAACAGCTTGTATTTATATAACATAGTAAAAAATCCCAAGGCACGTCACAGGAGTGTTATAAGACAAAAGAATATGACACTGAGCCACATAAGGAGATATTAGTGCAGGTGACCAAAAGCTTGGTCAAAGAGGGAGGTTTTAAGCAGCATCTTGAAGGAGGAAAGAGAGGTAGAGAGGCGGAGAGGTTCAGGGAGGGAGTTCCAGAGCTTGGGGCCCAGGCAACAGAAGGCACGGCCACCGATGGTGGAGCGATTATAATCAGGGATGGTCAGGAGGGCAGAATTAGAGGAATGTAGACATCTCGGGGGGTTGTGGGGCTGGAGGAGATTACAGAGATAGGGAGGGGGCGAGGGCCATGGAGGGATTTGTAAACAAGGATGAGAATTTTGACAAATTGATAATTGACAAAAGAGTCAGAGGGAGAGATGAGGAGAATGTGTTTACGCAGCGAGTTGTTGTGATCGGGAACGCGCTGCCTGAAAGGGCGGTGGGAGCAGATTCAATAGTCACTTTCAAACCGGGAATGGGATAATTAATTGAAGGGGAAAAATGAGCAGGGCTGTGGGGGGAAGTGGGACTGATTTAAAGCTCTTTCAGAGAACCAGCACAGGCATGATGAGCCAAAAGCCCTTCTGTGCTGTAAGATGGGTAGGCCACTCAGAAAAGAAATATATACATCAGGGCAACAGGAAAAACAGGAAAAGGTTTCTGATGCCAAGACAGGTTGTAGAAATGACCAGACTGAGAGGGTTGGGAATGATCGAAGTCTCAATGAATGCAACATATTACATAATAAATAATACTGAAAGACTGATACAAAGGAGCTGTGAGGGGCCGTGATTTAAGGGGCTGTAGGTAGAGAAATAATGATATATATTACATAATAAATACAGGCAAAACAAAACACAATTTATAGGAGAAATATTAAGATTGCGGAAGGCAGGGAAAGTGGATGTAGAATTTATTTTTATTATGCATTAATAAATAATGTCTTTTCCCACCGTTCCTGAATTGCTTCCTTCTGTATCCGCCCTGCCTCGCAAGCTGCATTGGCCGGGCTCTGCCCATGCCTCTGTCTGTGTCTCCCCCTGCCTTGCCCTGCCTGCGGCTCCCACATTGCCCACCCCCCGGCCCCAGCGCCCTACCTGTACCTGTCAGTCACTGGCCGGGGTGCTGGCAGCGGAGCGGAGCGGAGCGGCCACACAGTGTGGGTCTGCTGGCGGCGGAGCGGAGCGGACAATGCGGCATCTCATCACGTGTGTGTGTACAGAGGGAGACATCATGGTCCCACTCGTCCCGAATTACTGTCAAACCCGGGAATAAAGAGTCTGGGAAAAGCCCAACCCGTCCCTGGGCATTAACCAGGGATAAAATCTGGGAATAATTCACTCTGTCCCTGGGAATTAATCAGGGATAAAATCTGGGAATAATTCACTCTGTCCCTGGGAATTAATCAGGGATAAAACCTGGGAATAACTCAATCTGTCCCTGGGAATTAATCAGGGATAAAATCTGGGAATAACTCACTCTGTCCCTGGGAATTAATCAGGGATAAAATCTGGGAATAATTTATTGTGCCCTGGGAATTAATTAGGGATAAAATCTGGGAATAACTCACTCTGTCCCTGGGAATTAATCAGGGATAAAATCTGGGAATAACTCACTCTGTCCCTGGGCATTAATTAGGGATAAAATCTGGGAATAATTCACTCTGTCCCTGGGAATTAACCAGGGATAAAACCTGGGAATAATTCAATCTGTCCCTGGGAATTCATCAGGGATAAAATCTGGGAATAACTCACTCTGTCCCAGGGAATTAATCAGGGATAAAACCTGGGAATAATTCACTCTGTCCCTGGGCATTAACAAGGGATAAAATCTGGGAATAATTCACTTTGTCCCTGGGAATTAACCAGGGATAAAACCTGGGAATAATTCAATCTGTCCCTGGGAATTCATCAGGGATAAAATCTGGGAATAACTCACTCTGTCCCTGGGAATTAATCAGGGATAAAATCTGGGAATAATTTATTGTGCCCTGGGAATGAATTAGGGATAAAATCTGGGAATAACTCACTCTGTCCCTGGGAATTAATCAGGGATACAATCTGGGAATAACTCACTCTGTCCCTGGGAATTAATCAGGGATAAAATCTGGGAATATTTCACTCTGTCCTTGGGCATTAATCAGGGATAAAATCTGGGAATAATTTACTCTGTCCCTGGGCATTAACCAGGGATAAAACCTGGGAATAATTCAATCTGTCCCTGGGAATTCATCAGGGATAAAATCTGGGAATAACTCACTCTGTCCCAGGGAATTCATCAGGGATAAAATCTGGGAATAACTCACTCTGTCCCTCGGCATTAATCAGAGATAAAATCTGGGAATAATTCACTCTGTCCCTGGGCATTAACCAGGGATAAAACCTGGGAATAATTTAATCTGTCCCTGGCAATTAATCAGGGATAAAATCTGGGAATAACTCACTCTGTCCCAGGGAATTAATCAGGGATAAAACCTGGGAATAATTCACTCTGTCCCTCGGCATTAACCAGGGATAAAATCTGGGAATAATTCACTCTGTCCCTGGGAATTAATCAAGGATAAAACCTGGGAATAATTCACTCTGTCCTGGGAATTAATCAGGGATAAAATCTGGGAATAATACACTCTGTCCCTGGGAATTAATCAGATATAAAATCTGGGAATAATTTATTGTGCCCTGGGAATTAATCAGGGATAAAATCTGGGAATAATTCACTCTGTCCCTGGGAATTAATCAGGGATAAAATCTAGGAATAATTTATTGTGCCCTGGGAATTAATCAGGGATAAAATCTGGGAATAATTTATTGTGCCCTGGGAATTAATCAGGGATAAAGTCTGGGAATAATTCACTCTGTCCCTGGGAATTAATCAGGGATAAAATCTGGGAATAACTCACTCTGTCCATGGGAATTAATCAGTGATAAAATCTGGGAATAACTCACTCTGTCCCTGGGAATTAATCAGGGATAAAATATGGAAATAATTTATTGTGCCCTGGGAATTAATCAGGTATAAAATCTGGGAATAATTCACTCTGTCCCTGGGAATTAATCAGGGATAAAATCTGGGAATAACCCACTCTGTCCCTGGGAATTAATCAGGGATAAAATCTGGGAATAACTCACTCTGTCCCTGGGAATTAATCAGGGATAAAATCTGGAAATAATTTATTGTGCCCTGGGAATTAATCAGGTATAAAATCTGGGAATAATTTACTCTGTCCCTGGGAATTAATCAGGGATAAAATCTGGGAATAACTCACTCTGTCCCTAGGAATTAATCAGGGATAAAATCTGGGAATAACCCACTCTGTCCTGGGAATTAATCAGGGATAAAATCTGGGAATAATTCACTCTGTCCCTGGGCATTAACCAGGGATAAAACCTGGGAATAATTCAATCTGTCCCTGGGAATTAATCAGGGATAAAATCTGGGAATAACTCACTCTGTCCCAAGGAATTAATCAGGGATAAAACCTGGGAATAATTCACTCTGTCACTGGGCATTAACCAGGGATAAAATCTGAGAATAATTCACTTTGTCCCTGGGAATTAATCAGGGATAAAACCTGGGAATAATTCACTCTGTCTTGGAAATTAATCAGGGTTAAAATCTGGGAATAATTTATTGTGCCCTGGGAATTAATCAGGGATTAAATCTGGGAATAATTCACTCTGTCGCTGGGAATTAATCAGGGATAAAATCTAGGAATAATTTATTGTGCCCTGGGAATTAATCAGGGATAAAATCTGGGAATAATTTATTGTGCCCTGGGAATTAATCAGGGATAAAATATGGGAATAAATCACTCTGTCCCTGGGAATTAATCAGGGATAAAATCTGGGAATAACTCACTCTGTCCTGGGAATTAATCAGGGATAAAATCTGGGAATAACTCACTCTGTCCCTGGGCATTAACCAGGGATAAAACCTGGGAATAACCCACTCTGTCCCTGGGAATTAATCAGGGATAAAATCTGGGAATAATTTATTGTGCCCTGGGAATTAATGAGGGATAAAATCTGGGAATAACTCACTCTGTCCCTGGGAATTAATCAGGGATAAAATCTGGGAATAACTCACTCTGTCCCTGGGCATTAATTAGGGATAAAATCTGGGAATAATTCACTCTGTCCCTGGGAATTAACCAGGGATAAAACCTGGGAATAATTCAATCTGTCCCTGGGAATTCATCAGGGATAAAATCTGGGAATAACTCACTCTGTCCCAGGGAATTAATCAGGGATAAAACCTGGGAATAATTCACTCTGTCCCTGGGCATTAACAAGGGATAGAATCTGGGAATAATTCACTCTGTCCCTGGGAATTAACCAGGGATAAAACCTGGGAATAATTCAATCTGTCCCTGGGAATTCATCAGGGATAAAATCTGGGAATAATTCACTCTGTCCCTGGGAATTAATCAGGGATAAAATCTGGGAATAATTTATTGTGCCCTGGGAATTAATTAGGGATAAAATCTGGGAATAACTCACTCTGTCCCTGGGAATTAATCAGGGATAAAATCTGGGAATAACTCACTCTGTTCCTGGGAATTAATCAGGGATAAAATCTGGGAATAACCCACTCTGTCCTGGGAATTAATCAGGGATAAAATCTAGGAATAACTCTGTCCCTGGGAATTAATAGGGATAAAATCTGGGAATAATTCACTCTGTCCCTGGGAATTAATCAGGGATAAAACCTGGGAATAACTCACTCTGTCCCTGGGAATTAATCAGGGATAAAATCTGGGAATAACTCACTCTGTCCCTGGGAATTAATCAGGGATAAAATCTGGGAATAACTCACTCTGTCCCTGGGAATTAATCAGGGATAAAATCTGGGAACAACTCACTCTGTCCTGGGAATTAATCAGGGATAAAATCTGGGAACAACTCACTCTGTCCCTGGGAATTAATCAGGGATAAAACCTGGGAATAACTCACTCTGTCCTGGGAATTAATCAGGGATAAAATCTGGGAATAACTCACTCTGTCCCTGGGAATTAATCAGGGATAAAATCTGGGAATAACCCACTCTGTCCCTGGGCATTAACCAGGGATAAAACCTGGGAATAATTCAATCTGTCCCTGGGAATTAATCAGGGATACAATCTGGGAATAACTCACTCTGTCCCAAGGAATTAATCAGGGATAAAACCTGGGAATAATTCACTCTGTCCCTGGGCATTAACCAGGGATAAAATCTGAGAATAATTCACTCTGTCCCTGGGAATTAATCAGGGATAAAACCTGGGAATAATTCACTCTGTCCTGGGAATTAATCAGGGTTAAAATCTGGGAATAATTTATTGTGCCCTGGGAATTAATCAGGGATAAACTCTGGGAATAATTCACTCTGTCGCTGGGAATTAATCAGGGATAAAATCTAGGAATAATTTATTGTGCCCTGGGAATTAATCAGGGATAAAATCTGGGAATAATTTATTGTGCCCTGGGAATTAATCAGGGATACAATCTGGGAATAAATCACTCTGTCCCTGGGAATTAATCAGGGATAAAATCTGGGAATAACTCACTCTGTCCCTGGGAATTAATCAGGGATAAAATCTGGGAATAACTCACTCTGTCCCTGGGAATTAATCAGGGATAAAATCTGGGAATAACTCACTCTGTCCCTGGGAATTAATCAGGGATAAAATCTGGGAATAATTCACTCTGTCCCTGGGAATTAATCAGGGATACAATCTGGGAATAACTCACTCTGTTCCTGGGAATTAATCAGGGATAAAATCTGGGAATAACCCACTCTGTCCCAAGGAATTAATCAGGGATAAAACCTGGGAATAATTCACTCTGTCCTGGGAATTAATCAGGGTTAAAATTTGGGAATAATTTATTGTGCCCTGGGAATTAACCAGGGATAAAATCTGGGAATAATTCACTCAGTCGCTGGGAATTAATCAGGGATAAAATCTAGGAATAATTTATTGTGCCCTGGGAATTAATCAGGGATAAAATCTGGGAATAATTTATTGTGCCCTGGGAATTAATCAGGGATAAAATCTGGGAATAAATCACTCTGTCCCTGGGAATTAATCAGGGGTAAAATCTGGGAATAACTCACTCTGTCCCTGGGAATTAATCAGGGATAAAATCTGGGAATAACTCACTCTGTCCCTGGGAATTAATCAGGGATAAAATCTGGGAATAATCTATTGTGCCCTGGGAATTAATCAGGGATAAAATCTGGGAATAATTCACTCTGTCCCTGGGAATTAATCAGGGATACAATCTGGGAATAACTCACTCTGTTCCTGGGAATTAATCAGGGATAAAATCTGGGAATAACCCACTCTGTCCTGGGAATTAATCAGGGATAAAATCTGGGAATAACCCACTCTGTCCCTGGGAATTAATTAGGGATAAAATCTGGGAATAATTCACTCTGTCCTGGGAATTAATCAGGGATAAAATCTGGGAATAACTCACTCTGTCCCTGGGAATTAATCAGGGATAAAATCTGGGAATAACTCACTCTGTCCCTGGGAATTAACCAGGGATAAAATCTGGGAATAACCCACTCTGTCCTGGGAATTAATCTAGGATAAAACCTGGGAATAACTCACTCTGTCCCTGGGAATTAATCAGGGATAAAATCTGGGAATAACTCACTCTGTCCCTGGGAATTAATCAGGGATAAAACCTGGGAATAATTCACTCTGTCCCTGGGAATTAATCGGGGATAAAATCTGGGAATAACTCACTCTGTCCCTGGGAATTAATCAGGGATAAAATCTGGGAATAATTCACTCTGTCCTGGGAATTAATCAGGGATAAAATTTGGGAATAACTCACTCTGTCCCTGATAATTAATCAGGGATAAAACCTGGGAATAACTCACTCTGTCCTGGGAATTAATCAGGGATAAAATCTGGGAATAACTCACTCTGTCGCTGGGAATTAATCAGGGATAAAATCTGGGAATAATTCACTCTGTCCCTGGGAATTAATCAGGGATAAAATCTGGGAATAACCCACTCTGTCCCTGGGAATTAATCAGGGATAAAATCTGGGAATAACCCACTCTGTCCTGGGAATTAATCAAGGATAAAACCTGGGAATAATTCACTCTGTCCCTGGGAATTAATCAGGGATAAAATCTGGGAATAACTCACTCTGTCCCTGGGAATTAATCAGGGATAAAATCTGGGAACAACTCACTCTGTCCCTGGGAATTAATCAGGGATAAAACCTGGGAATAACTCACTCTGTCCTGGGAATTAATCAGGGATAAAACCTGGGAATAACTCACTCTGTCCCTGGGAATTAATCAGGGATAAAATCTGGGAATAACTCACTCTGTCCCTGGGAATTAATCAGGGATAAAATCTGGGAACAACTCACTCTGTCCCTGGGAATTAATCAGGGATAAAACCTGGGAATACCTCACTCTGTCCTGGGAATTAATCAGGGATAAAATCTGGGAATAACTCACTCTGTCCCTGGGAATTAATCAGGGATAAAATCTGGGAATAACCCACTCTGTCCTGGGAATTAATCAGGGATAAAACCTGGGAATAATTCACTCTGTCCTGGGAATTAATCAGGGATAAAATCTGGGAATAATTCACTCTGTCCCTGGGAATTAATCAGATATAAAATCTGGGAATAATTTATTGTGCCCTGGGAATTAATCAGGGATAAAATCTGGGAATAACTCACTCTGTCCCTGGGACCTCGGTTTGGCCACACTTGGAGTTACTGAGTACAGTTCTGGTCGTCATATTATGGAGGTTATAGAGGCACTGGAGAGGCTGCAAAAAACATGCACAAAAATGTTACCAGAATTGAGAGGTTATATTCACTAAATATATTCAATTCACTAAATATATTCAAAAAGGAGTTTGATGTAGTCCTTACTACTCGGGGGGTCAAGGGGTATGGTGAGAAAGCAGGAATGGGGTACTGAAGTTGCATGTTCAGCCATGAACTCATTGAATGGTGGTGCAGGCTAGAAGGGCCGAATGGCCTACTCCTGCACCTATTTTCTATGTTTCTATGTTATACCTATCGGGAACGGATGAACAGGCTGGGTATGTGTTCTCTTGAAAAGAAGAGACTGAAGGGTGACCCAATAGAAGTCTTTACAATTATGAAAGATTTTGATAGAGCAGACAGAGAGAGTGTTCCACATGTGGGACAGAGCAAACTAGAGGCCATCAATCAATATAAGATATTCATAAAAAAATGGGGAATTCAGGAGAAACTTCTTTACCCAGAGAGCGGTGAGAATGTGGAACTCGCTGCCACAGGGAGGGGTTGAGGCGAATAGTATCGATGTATTTAAGGGGAAGCTGGATAAACACATGGGGGAGAAAGGAACAGAGGGATATGGTGATGGGGTGAGATGGAGAGGGGGGTGGGAGGGGGCTGGTGTGGAACATAAACCCCGGCACGAACCCGCTGGACTGAACGGCCTATTTCTGTGCTGTATATCCTATGTAACTCCTACCCTCTGTTTTGTAGCCAGCTTGATATCCATTCTGCTACTTGTCCCCTGACTCCACATGAACTGAACCTAGTCACCAGTCTACTGTGCAGCTTCTCATCCACACCAAAAAGGGATGAGTTGACAGGTGTTCCAATGAAGGACCTAATATTCCAGATCCCGAACTACATCCTGAAGGGTGGAAGATGCCTGTGGGTGGATTTTCTTAACGTGGGGTGACCGTTGCACACCAGCCACCACACGGGGCTTGACAGAGCGAGGTCTTGGTCCAGGGGCAAGGGTTAACCAGAACGACTGGAGACCTGCTCTGCTGCACGGACCTAGTGCGCCCACATATCGCACAGTGTGGGCTGGTCCGTGCTGCCAATGTGTACTACTATGCAGTACCTTATCAAGGGACTTTTCGAAACCTAAATATGTTGTGTCTAATAGGTCTTTCGGATGAGACGTTAAACCGAGGCCCCGTCTGCTCTCTCAGGTGGATGTAAAAGATCCCACGGCACTATTTCGAAGAAGAGCAGGGGGAGTTATCCCTGGTGTCCTGGCCAATATTTATCCTTTAACCAACATCACGAAAAAGCAGAATATCTAGTCATGATCACATTGCTGTTTCTGGGAGCATGTTTTGTGCAAATTGGCTGCTGCGTTTCCAACATTGTAACAGTGACTATGTTTAAAATAAAAGTACCATAATTGATTGCAAAGTGCATTGGGACATCTAGTAAAGGTGAAAGGCGCTATATAAATGCAAGTTCTTTATTAAGGTGCCATCTTTCAGATGAGACATTGAACTGAGGCCGCTCTTGAGTGGCTGCAAAAATCCCATGGCACTTTTTCAATAAAGATCAGAGGAGTTCTCCCCCGGGTCATTGAATCATAGAACGGTTACCGCACAGGAGGAGGCCATTCAGCCCATCGAGCTCGTGCCAGCTCTCTGCAAGAGCCCCTCAGCCAGTCCCACTCCCCCCGCCCTTTCCTTGTAGCCCAACAATTTTTTTCCAACAATTGCCCAATTTCCTTTTGAAAGCCGTGATTGAGTCTGCCTCCACCACGCTTCTGGTGGTGCTTTCCGGATCCTAACCACTCGCTGTTTTCCCTCAAGCCGCCTTTGGTGTCCAGAGCCAATATTTATCCCTCAACCAACACCACTAAAAATAGATGATCTGTTCATTATCACATTGCTGTTTGTGGGAGCTTGCTGTGCGCAAATTGGTTGCCACGTTTCCGAGAAAGAAAGACTTATATTTATATCGAGCCTTTTATGACCACCCGACATCGCAAAGTGCTTTACAGTCAATGAAGTACTTTTGGAGTGTAGTCACTGTTGTAATGTGGGAAACACGGCAGCCAATTTGCGCACAGCAAGCTCCCACAAACAGCACTGTGATAATGACGAGATAATCTGTTTTTGTGATGTTGATTGAGGGATAAATATTGGCCCCAGGACACCGGGGATAACTCCCCTGCTCTTCTTCGAAATATTGCCATGGGATCTTTTACATCCACCTGAGAGAGCAGACGGGGCCTCGGTTTTATATCTCATCCGAAAGACGGCACCTCCAACAGTGCGGCACTCCCTCAGCATGCATCACAGGCGGTCCCTTGAAGCGAGGATGACTTGCTTCCACGCCAAAAAGGGATGAGTTCGCAGGTGTTTCAATGAAGGACCTAATATTCCAGATCCCGAACTCCATGTTGAAGGGTGGAAGATGCCTGTGCGTGGATTTTTTTAACGTGGGGTGACCGTTGCACACCAGCCACCACACGGGCTTGACAGAGCGAGGTCTTGGTCCAGTGGCAAGGGTTAACCAGGACGACTGGAGACCTGCTCTGCTGCACGGACCTAGTGCGCCCACATATCGCAGTGTGGGCTGGTGCTTAACAGGAGCATTATCAGATAGAATTTGACACCCTCAGCACTACACTGGGAGTGTCAGCTTAGATTTATGAGCTCAAGGCTCTGGAGTCGGACTTGAACCCACGACCTTCTGACACAGAAGCGAGAGCACTGTCCATTGGCTGACAGTCATCATCATATGCAGCCCCTCGAAATCGAGGAAGACTTGCTTCCACTCCAAAAGTGAGTTCTCAGGTGACTGAACAGTCCAATATGAGAATTACAGTCCCTGTCACAGGTGGGACAGACAGTGGTTGAGGGAAGGGGAGGGTGGGACTGGTTTGCCGCACGCTCCTTCCGCTGCCTGCGCTTGGTTTCTGCATGCTCTCGGCGACGAGACTCGAGGTGCTCAGCGCCCTCCTGGATGCACTTCCTCCACTTAGGGCGGTCTCTGGCCAGGGACTCCCAGGTGTCAGTGAGGATGTTGCACTTTATCAGGGAGGCTTTGAGGGTGTCCCTGTAACGTTTCCTCTGCCCACCTTTGGCTCGTTTGCCGTGTAGGAGTTCTGAGTAGAGCGCTTGCTTTGGGAGTCTTGTGTCGGGCATGTGGACAATGTGACCTGCCCAGCGGAGCTGGTCGAGTGTGGTCAGTGCTTCGATGCTGGGGATGTTGGCCTGGTCGAGGACGCTAACGTTGGTGCGTCTGTCCTCCCAAGGGATTTGCAGGATCTTGCGGAGACATCATTGGTGGTATTTCTCCAGCGACTTGAGGTGTCTACATAGAACCATAGAAAATAGGTGTTGGCGCAGGCCATTCGTCCCTTCGAGCCTGCACCACCATTCAATATGATCATGCAACTTCAGGACCCCATTCCTGCTTTCTCTCCATACCCCTTGATTTCTTTAGTCATAAAGGACACATCTAACTCCCTTTTGAATATATCCAATGAACTGTATATGTGCAACAGTGATCCGCCAGTCCCAGGAAAGAATCATCATAGACAGTCCCTAAGAATCGAGGAAGACTTGCTTCCACTCCCAAAGTGAGTTCCCTGATGGCTGAACAGTCACAGTCCAATACAAGAGCCATAGACTCTGTCACAGGTGGGACAGACATTCGTCGAGGGAAGGGATGGGTGGGGCTGGTTTGCCACGCGTTCCTTCCGCTGTCTGCGCCTGTCCTCTTACTGCAGTTGTACAGGGCCTTGGTGATGCCACACCTGGAATATTGTGTTCAGTTTTGGTCTCCTAATCTGAGGAAGGACATTCTTGCTATTGTGGGAGTGCAGCGAAGGTTCACCAGACTGATTCCCGGGAAGGCTGGACTGACATATGAGGAGAGACTGGATCGACTGGGCCTGTATTCACTGGAGTTTAGAAGGATGAGAGGGGATCTCATAGAAACATATAAAATTCTGACGGGTCTGAACAGGTTAGATGCAGGAAGAATGTTCCTGATGTTGGGGAAATCCAGAACCAGGGGTCACAGTCTAAGGATAAGGGGTAGGCCATTTAGGACCGAGATGAGGAGAAACTTCTTCACTCAGCGAGTTGTGAGCATGTGGAATTCTCTACCCACAAAGAGTTGTTGAGGTCAGTTCGTTGGATATATTCAAGGGGGAGTTAGATATGGCCATAACGAGGGATCGAGGGGTATGGAGAGAAAGCAGGAAAGGGGTACTGAGGGAATGATCAGCCATGATCTTATTGAATGGCGGTGCAGGCTCGAAGGACCGAATGGCCCACTCCTGCACCTATTTTCTATGTTTCTATGTTTTACGCTTGGTGTGTTGGGACTTGAAGAGCTCAACGCTCCTAGCCTCCCCCCACCCACCCCCGCACCCCGCTCCGGACGCACTTTCTCCGCCTGGGAAAGAAATTAACTTCATTGGCTGCCAAGCGCGTTGGGTGGGGGTAGGCGCTGCAGCAATGCAAGTCGTATCTTTGTTTCCCTCCCTCCCCCCCCCACCCAAGGGTGTGACCAAGGGTGTCTGGCCAACATTCTGCCCCTCAAGCGACCAGACCAGCTGGGGTAGTGGCTGCGGGCCCTGGCGGTCCTCCGGCCGAGAGGTGTCGCTGTGGCGGGAGGCTGCGCGTCGGCGGGAGCTGGGAGGGCGCCTCACTCTCCCCGGCAGCGCCCGCTGCCTCGGCGTTAATCACGGACGGGTTGGGAAATTGCTGGCGGGGGCGATGTTAGACAAGGTAACGCCTCCGCAGTGTGGCGGCGGCCATCCGGGTGGGTTTCTTTCTGTTGATAAAAATTTAATCGAGGTGACGTCATCACGTCGCTGCGACGTTGGGGTCGTGACCTCCGGCTGAATGTTTAGGGAAACGGCTCCAGGTGATGGAGGGAGAGAGGGACCAGAGCAGGTAATGGTCACAGTGGTCTAAAACAGTGTATACTGGGCCCAGAGCGGGTCACAGTGCTCTAAAACAGTGTACACTGGGCCCAGAGCGGGTCACAGTGGTCTAAAACAGTGTATACTGGGCCCAGAGCGGGTAATAGTGGTCTAAAACAGTGTATACTGGGCCCAGAGCGGGTAATAGTGGTCTAAAACAGTGTATACTGGGCCCAGAGCGGGTAATAGTGGTCTAAAACATTGTATACTGGGCCCAGAGTGGGTAATAGTGGTTTAAAACATTGTATACTGGGCCCAGAGCGGGTAATAGTGGTCTAAAACATTGTATACTGGGCCCAGAGTGGGTAATAGTGGTTTAAAACATTGTATACTGGGCCCAGAGCGGGTAATAGTGCTCTAAAACATTGTATACTGGGCCCAGAGTGGGTCACAGTGGTCTAAAACAGTGTATACTGGGCCCAGAGCGGGTAATAGTGGTCTAAAACATTGTATACTGGGCCCAGAGCAGGTAATAGTGGTCTAAAACAGTGTATACTGGGCCCAGAGTGGGTCACAGTGGTCTAAAACAGTGTATACTGGGCCCAGAGCGGGTAATAGTGGTCCAAAACATTGTATACTGGGCCCAGAGCAGGTAATAGTGGTCTAAAACAGTGTATACTGGGCCCAGAGTGGGTCACAGTGGTCTAAAACAGTGTATACTGGGCCCAGAGCGGGTAATAGTGGTCCAAAACATTGTATACTGGGCCCAGAGCGGGTAATAGTGGTCTAAAACATTGTATACAGGGCCCAGAGCGGGTAATAGTGGTCCAAAACATTGTATACAGGGCCCAGAGCGGGTAATAGTGGTCCAAAACATTGTATACTGGGCCCAGAGTGGGTAATAGTGGTCTAAAACATTGTATACAGGGCCCAGAGCGGGTAATAGTGGTCCAAAACATTGTATATTGGGCCCAGAGCGGGTAATAGTGGTCTAAAACAGTGTATACTGGGCCCAGAGTGGGTCACAGTGGTCTAAAACAGTGTATACTGGGCCCAGAGTGGGTAATAGTGGTCTAAAACATTGTATACTGGGCCCAGAGCGGGTAATAGTGGTCTAAAACAGTGTATACTGGGCCCAGAGCTGGTAATAGTGGTCTAAAACATTGTATACAGGGCCCAGAGCGGGTAATAGTGGTCCAAAACATTGTATACTGGGCCCAGAGCGGGTAATAGTGGTCTAAAACAGTGTATACTGGGCCCAGAGCTGGTAATAGTGGTCTAAAACAGTGTATACTGGGCCCAGAGCTGGTAATAGTGGTCTAAAACAGTGTACACTGGGCCCAGAGCGGGTAATAGTGGTCTAAAACAGTGTATACTGGGCCCAGAGTGGGTAATAGTGGTCTAAAACAGTGTATACTGGGCCCAGAGCGGGTAATAGTGGTCTAAAACAGTGTATACTGGGCCCAGAGCGGGTAATAGTGGTCTAAAACAGTGTATACTGGGCCCAGAGTGGGTAATAGTGGTCTAAAACAGTGTATACTGGGCCCAGAGCGGGTAATAGTGGTCTAAAACAGTGTATACTGGGCCCAGAGCTGGTAATAGTGGTCTAAAACAGTGTATACTGGGCCCAGAGCGGGTAATAGTGCTCTAAAACATTGTATACTGGGCCCAGAGCGGGTAAAAGTGGTCTAAAACAGTGTATACTGGGCCCAGAGCGGGTAATAGTGGTCTAAAACAGTGTATACTGGGCCCAGAGCGGGTAATAGTGGTCTAAAACAGTGTATACTGGGCCCAGAGCGGGTCACAGTGGTCTAAAACAGTGTATACTGGGCCCAGAGCGGGTAATAGTGGTCTAAAACAGTGTATACAGGGCCCAGAGCGGGTAATAGTGGTCTAAAACAGTGTATACTGGGCCCAGAGTGGGTAATAGTGGTCTAAAACAGTGTATACTGGGCCCAGAGCGGGTAATAGTGGTCTAAAACAGTGTATACTGGGCCCAGAGCGGGTAATAGTGGTCTAAAACATTGTATACTGGGCCCAGAGCGGGTAATAGTGGTCTAAAACAGTGTATATTGGGCCCAGAGTGGGTAATAGTGGTCTAAAACAGTGTATACTGGGCCCAGAGTGGGTAATAGTGGTCCAAAACATTGTATACTGGGCCCAGAGCTGGTAATAGTGGTCTAAAACAGTGTATACTGGGCCCAGAGCGGGTCACAGTGCTCTAAAACAGTGTATACTGGGCCCAGAGCGGGTAATAGTGGTCTAAAACAGTGTATACTGGGCCCAGAGCGGGTCACAGTGGTCTAAAACAGTGTATACTGGGCCCAGAGCGGGTAATAGTGGTCTAAAACATTGTATACTGGGCCCAGAGCTGGTAATAGTGGTCTAAAACATTGTATACTGGGCCAAGAGTGGGTAATAGTGGTCTAAAACAGTGTACACTGGGCCCAGAGCGGGTCATAATGGTCTAAAACATTGTATACTGGGCCCAGATCGGGTAATAGTGGTCGAAAACAGTGTATACTGGGCCCAGAGCTGGTAATAGTGGTCTAAAACATTGTATACAGGGCCAAGAGTGGGTAATAGTGGTCTAAAACAGTGTATACTGGGCCCAGAGCGGGTCACAGTGGTCTAAAACAGTGTATACTGGGCCCAGAGCGGGTAATAGTGGTCTAAAACATTGTATACTGGGCCCAGAGCTGGTAATAGTGGTCTAAAACATTGTATACTGGGCCCAGAGCGGGTAATAGTGGTCTAAAACATTGTATACTGGGCCCAGAGTGGGTAATAGTGGTCTAAAACATTGTATACTGGGCCCAGAGCTGGTAATAGTGGTCTAAAACATTGTATACTGGGCCCAGAGTGGGTCACAGTGCTCTAAAACAGTGTATACTGGGCCCAGAGCGGGTAATAGTGGTCTAAAACAGTGTATACTGGGCCCAGAGCGGGTAATGGTGGTCTAAAACATTGTATACTGGGCCCAGAGCGGGTAATAGTGGTCTAAAACATTGTATACTGGGCCCAGAGCTGGTAATAGTGGTCTAAAACATTGTATACTGGGCCCAGAGCGGGTCACAGTGCTCTAAAACAGTGTATACTGGGCCCAGAGTGGGTAATAGTGGTCTAAAACAGTGTATACTGGGCCCAGAGCAGGTAATAGTGGTCTAAAACAGTGTATACTGGGCCCAGAGCGGGTAATGGTGGTCTAAAACATTGTATACTGGGCCCAGAGCGGGTAATAGTGGTCTAAAACATTGTATACTGGGCCCAGAGCTGGTAATAGTGGTCTAAAACATTGTATACTGGGCCCAGAGCGGGTCACAGTGCTCTAAAACAGTGTATACTGGGCCCAGAGTGGGTAATAGTGGTCTAAAACAGTGTATACTGGGCCCAGAGCAGGTAATAGTGGTCTAAAACAGTGTATACAGGGCCCAGAGCGGGTAATAGTGGTCTAAAACATTGTATACTGGGCCCAGAGCGGGTAATAGTGGTCTAAAACATTGTATACTGGGCCCAGAGCGGGTAATAGTGGTCTAAAACATTGTATACTGGGCCCAGAGCGGGTAATAGTGGTCTAAAACATTGTATACTGGGCCCAGAGCGGGTAATAGTGGTCTAAAACATTGTATACTGGGCCCAGAGCGGGTAATAGTGGTCTAAAACATTGTATACTGGGCCCAGAGCGGGTAATAGTGGTCTAAAACATTGTATACTGGGCCCAGAGCGGGTAATAGTGGTCTAAAACATTGTATACTGGGCCCAGAGCGGGTAATAGTGGTCTAAAACAGTGTATACAGGGCCCAGAGCGGGTAATAGTGGTCTAAAACATTGTATACTGGGCCCAGAGTGGGTAATAGTGGTCTAAAACATTGTATACTGGGCCCAGAGTGGGTAATAGTGGTCTAAAACATTGTATACTGGGCCCAGAGTGGGTAATAGTGGTCTAAAACATTGTATACTGGGCCCAGAGTGGGTCACAGTGCTCTAAAACAGTGTATACTGGGCCCAGAGCGGGTAATAGTGGTCTAAAACATTGTATGCAGGGCCCAGAGCGGGTAATAGTGCTCTAAAACATTGTATGCAGGGCCCAGAGCGGGTCACGGTGCTCTAAAACATTGTATACTGGGCCCAGAGCGGGTAATAGTGGTCTAAAACAGTGTATACTGGGCCCAGAGCGGGTAATAGTGGTCTAAAACAGTGTATACTGGGCCCAGAGTGGGTCACAGTGCTCTAAAACATTGTATACTGGGCCCAGAGCGGGTCACAGTGGTCTAAAACAGTGTATACAGTGCCCAGAGCGGGTAATAGTGGTCTAAAACAGTGTATACTGGGCCCAGAGCTGGTCACAGTGGTCTAAAACATTGTATACTGGGCCCAGAGCTGGTCACAGTGGTCTAAAACAGTGTATACTGGGCCCAGAGCGGGTAATAGTGGACTAAAACATTGTATACTGGGCCCAGAGCGGGTAATAGTGGTCTAAAACATTGTATACTGGGCCCAGAGCGGGTCACGGTGGTCTAAAACATTGTATACTGGGCCCAGAGCGGGTCACAGTGGTCTAAAACATTGTATACTGGGCCCAGAGCGGGTAATAGTGGTCTAAAACATTGTATACATAGAAACATAGAAAATAGGTGCAGGAGCAGGCCATTCAGCCCTTCTAGCCTGCACCGCCATTCAACGAGTTCATGGCTAACATGAAACTTCAGTACCCACTTCCTGCTTTCACGCCATACCCCTTGATCCCCCGAGTAGTAAGGACTTCATCTAACTCCCTTTTGAATATATTTAGTGAATTGGCCTCAACTACTTCCTGTGGTAGAGAATTCCACAGGTTCACCACTCTCTGGGTGAAGAAGTTTCTCCTTATCTCGGTCCTAAATGGCTTACCCCTTATCCTTAGACTGTGACCCCTGGTTCTGGACTTCCCCAACATTGGGAACATTCTTCCTGCATCCAACCTGTCCAAACCCGTCAGAATTTTAAACGTTTCTATGAGGTCCCCTCTCACTCTTCTGAACTCCAGTGAATACAAGCCCAGTTGATTCAGTCTTTCTTGATAGGTCAGTCCCACCATCCCGGGAATCAGTCTGGTGAATCTTCGCTGCACTCCCTCAACAGCAAGTATGTCCTTCCTCAAGTTAGGAGACCAAAACTGTACACAATACTCCAGGTGTGGCCTCACCAAGGCCCTGTACAACTGTAGCAACACCTCCCTGCCCCTGTACTCAAATCCCCTCGCTATGAAGGCCAACATGCCATTTGCTTTCTTAACCGCCTGCTGTACCTGCATGCCAACCTTCAATGACTGATGTACCATGACACCCAGGTCTCGTTGCACCTTCCCTTTTCCTAATCTGTCACCATTCAGATAATAGTCTGTCTCTCTGTTTTTACCACCAAAGTGGATAACCTCACATTTATCCACATTATACTTCATCTGCCACGCATTTGCCCACTCACCTAACCTATCCAAGTCACTCTGTAGCCTCATAGCATCCTCCTCGCAGCTCACACTGCCACCCAACTTAGTGTCATCCGCAAATTTGGAGATACTACATTTAATCCCTTCGTCTAAATCATTAATGTATAATGTAAACAGCTGGGGCCCCAGCACAGAACCCTGCGGTACCCCACTAGTCACTGCCTGCCATTCCGAAAAGTACCCATTTACTCCTACTCTTTGCTTCCTGTCTGACAACCAGTTCTCAATCCACGTCAGCACACTACCCCCAATCCCATGTGCTTTAACTTTGCACATTAATCTCTTGTGTGGGACCTTGTCGAAAGCCTTCTGAAAGTCCAAATATACCACATCAACTGGTACTCCTTTGTCCACTTTATTGGAAACATCCTCAAAAAATTCCAGAAGATTTGTCAAGCATGATCTCCCTTTTACAAATCCATGCTGACTTGGACCTATCATGTCACCATTTTCCAAATGCGCTGCTATGACATCCTTAATAATTGATTCCATCATTTTACCCACTACTGAGGTCAGGCTGACCGGTCTATAATTCCCTGCTTTCTCTCTCCCTCCTTTTTTAAAAAGTGGGGTTACATTGGCTACCCTCCACTCGATAGGAACTGATCCAGAGTCAATGGAATGTTGGAAAATGACTGTCAATGCATCCGCTATTTCCAAGGCCACCTCCTTAAGTACTCTGGGATGCAGTCCATCAGGCCCTGGGGATTTATCGGCCTTCAATCCCATCAATTTCCCCAACACAATTTCCCGACTAATAAAGATTTCCCTCAGTTCCTCCTCCTTAATAGACCCTCTGACCACTTTTATATCCGGAAGGTTGTTTGTGTCCTCCTTAGTGAATACTGAACCAAAGTACTTGTTCAATTGGTCTGCCATTTCTTTGTTCCCCGTTATGACTTCCCCTGATTCTGACTGCAGGGGACCTACGTTTGTCTTTACTAACCTCTTTCTCTTTACATACCGATAGAAACTTTTGCAATCCGCCTTAATGTTCCCTGCAAGCTTCTTCTCGTACTCCATTTTCCCTACCCTAATCAAACCCTTTGTCCTCCTCTGCTGAGTTCTAAATTTCTCCCAGTCCCCAGGTTCGCTGCTATTTCTGGCCAATTTGTATGCCACTTCCTTGGCTTTAATACTATCCCTGATTTCCCTAGATAGCCACGGTTGAGCCACCTTCCCTTTTTTATTTTTACGCCAGACAGGAATGTACAATTGTTGTAATTCATCCATGCGTTCTCTAAATGTCTGCCATTGCCCATCCACAGTCAACCCCTTAAGTATCATTAGCCAATCTATCTTAGCCAATTCATGCCTCATACCTTCAAAGTTACCCTTCTTTAAGTTCTGGACCATGGTCTCTGAATTAACTGTTTCATTCTCCATCCTAATGCAGAATTCCACCATATTATGGTCACTCTTCCCCAAGGGGCCTCGCACAATGAGATTGCTAATTAATCCTCTCTCATTACACAACACCCAGTCTAAGATGGCCTCCCCCCTAGTTGGTTCCTCGACATATTGGTCTAGAAAACCATCCCTTATGCATTCCAGGAAATCCTCCTCCACCGTATTGCTTCCAGTTTGGCTAGCCCAATCTATGTGCATATTAAAGTCACCCATTATAACTGCTGCACCTTTATTGCATGCACTCCTAATTTCCTGTTTGATGCCCTCCCCAACATCACTACTACTGTTTGGAGGTCTGTACACAACTCCCACTAACGATTTTTGCCCTTTAGTGTTCTGCAGCTCTACCCATATAGATTCCACATCATCCAAGCTAATGTCTTTCCTAACTATTGCATTAATCTCCTCTTTAACCAGCAATGCTACCCCACCTCCTTTTCCTTTTATTCTATCCTTCCTGAATGTTGAATACCCCTGGATGTTGAGTTCCCAGCCCTGATCATCCTGGAGCCACGTCTCCGTAATCCCAATCACATCATATTTGTTAACATCTATTTGCACAATTAATTCATCCACCTTATTGCGGATACTCCTTGCATTAAGACACAAAGCCTTCAGGCTTGTTTTTTTAACACCCTTTGTCCTTTTAGAATTTTGCTGTACAGTGGCCCTTTTTGTTCTTTGCCTTGGGTTTCTCTGCCCTCCACTTTTCCTCATCTCCTTTCTGTCTTTTGCTTTTGCCTCCTTTTTGTCTCCCTCTGTCTCCCTGTATAGGTTCCCATCCCCCTGCAATATTAGTTTAACTCCTCCCCAACAGCACTGGCAAACACTCCCCCTAGGACATTGGTTCCGGACCTGCCCAGGTGCAGACCGTCCGGTTTGTACTGGTCCCACCTCCCCCAGAACCGGTTCCAATGCCCCAAGAATTTGAATCCCTCCCTGCTGCACTGGGCCCAGAGATGGTTATAGTGGTCTAAAACATTGTATACTGGGCCCAGAGCGGGTAATAGTGGTCTAAAACAGTGTATACTGGGCCCAGAGTGGGTCACAGTGGTCTAAAACATTGTATACTGGGCCCAGAGTGGGTAATAGTGGTCTAAAACAGTGTATACTGGGCACAGAGCTGGTCACAGTGGTCTAAAACAGTGTATACTGGGCCCAGAGCGGGTAATAGTGGACTAAAACATTGTATACTGGGCCCAGAGCGGGTAATAGTGGACTAAAACAGTGTATACTGGGCCCAGAGCTGGTCACAGTGGTCTAAAACATTATATACTGGGCCCAGAACTGGTCACAGTGGTCTAAAACAGTGTATACTGGGCCCAGAGTGGGTAACAGTGCTCTGAAACATTGTATACTGGGCCCAGAGCGGGTAATAGTGGTCTAAAACATTGTATACTGGGCCCAGAGCGGGTAATAGTGGTCTAAATCATTGTATTCTGGGCCCAGAGCGGGTAATAGTGCTCTAAAACATTGTATACTGGGCTCAAAGCGGGTAATAGTGGACTAAAACATTGTATACTGGGCCCAGAGCGGGTAATAGTGGTCTAAAACATTGTATACAGGGCCCAGAGCGGGTAATAGTGGTCTAATACAGTGTATACTGGGCCCAGAGCGGGTCATAGTGGTCTAAAACATTGTATACTGGGCCCAGAGCGGGTAATAGTGGTCTAAAACATTGTATACAGGGCCAAGAGCGGGTAATAGTGGTCTAAAACAGTGTATACAGGGCCCAGAGCGGGTAATAGTGGTCTAAAACAGTGTATACAGGGCCCAGAGCGGGTAATAGTGGTCTAAAACAGTGTATACAGGGCCCAGAGCAGGTAATAGTGGTCTAAAACATTGTATAGTGGGCCTAGAGCGGGTCATAGTGGTCTAAAACATTGTATACAGGGCCCAGAGCGGGTAATAGTGGTCTAAAATATTGTATAGTGGGCCCAGAGCGGGTAATAGTGGTCTAAAACATTGTATACTGGGCACAGAGGAGGTAATAGTGGTCTAAAACATTGTATACTGGGCCCAGCGTGGGTAATAGTGGTCTAAAACATTGTAGACTGGTCCCAGAGCGGGTAATAGTGGTCTAAAACATTGTATCCTTGTTTTCAAATCCCTCCCTGGCCTCGCCCCTCCCTATCTCTGTGATCTCCTCCAGCCCCACAACTCTCTGAGAAAGCTGCGCTTCTCCGTGTCTGGCCTGTCACGCATCCTCGATTTTAATCATTCCACCATTGGTGGCAGTGCCTTCAGCTGCCTGGGCTCTAAACTTGGGAAATCCTGGCATAAACCTCTCCGACTCTCTACCTCTCTCCTCCTTTTTAAGATGCTCCTTAAAAACCTCGCTCTTTGACCAAGCTTTTGATCATCTGTCCGGGTACCTCCTTAGGTGGCTCGGTGTGAAACTTTGTTCAGCAATTGCACCCATCAAGCGCCTTGGGATGTTTTACGACATTTCAAGATGCTATATAAATGCAGATTGTTGTTGCACAGTGTGTGTTGGCCAGCCATGGGGTCTGGCTTTGTGCTGAGGCGTGTGATTTATAAATTAGTTGCTGGCAAGTAACAAAATGATTGTAATTGGCAGTTATGGAATGAATCTATTGCTGTATTTCACGTGACTTATCTGCAATCAGTATGGGTAGCATCCTCGCCTCTGAGTCAGAAGGTGCTGAGGGAGCGCTGCACTGTCGGAGGTGCTGTCTTTCGGATGAGACGTTAAATTGAGGTCCCGTCTGCCCTCTCAGGTGCACTTCAAAGATCCCATGGCACTATTTCGAAGAAGAGCAGAGGAGTTATAGAAACATTGAAATTTACAGCGCAGGAGGAGGCCATTTCGGCCCAACGTGTCCGCGCCGGCCGACAGAGAGCCACATGGCCCTCGGTCAGCAGCCCTGAAGGTTACATATAAACCCGTGAACAATGGCGGAAAGGTAAAGAGCACCCAGCCCAACCAGTCCGCCCCACACACCCCTTGCATCGCAACATTTTACACTCCACCCCAACCGGAGCCATGTGATCTCCTGGGAGAGGCAAAAACCAGATAAAAACCCAGGCCAATTTAGGGAGAAAAAATCTGGGGAAAATTCCTCTCCGACCCATCCAGGCGATCGACACTAGTCCAGGAGATCATCCTGGCCGAGTTCGACTCCCTGAAGTACTTGCCATTATATCTGCACCATCCAACAAAAAGTCATCCAGTCTAATCCCACTTACCAGCTCTAGGTCCGTAACCTTGCAGGTCACTGCACTTCAAGCACATCCAAGCACCTTTTAAATGTGGTGAGGGTTTCTGCCTCTACCACCCTTTCAGGCAATGAGTTCCAGACCCCCAAAACCTTCTGCATGAAGAATCATCTCAAATCACCTCTAAACCTTCCACCAACCACTTTAAAACTATGCCCCCTCGTAATTGACCCCTCCACCAAGGGAGATAGACCCTGGCTATCCACTATAACCAGGCCCCTCAAAATTTTAGACACTTCAATGAGGTGTCTCAGCCTCCTCTGTTCCAAGGAGAACAAACCCAGCCTATCCAATCTGTCCTCATAGCTAAGATTTTCCATTCCAGACAACATCCTCATAAATCTCCTCTGCACCCTCTCCAGTGCAATCACATCCTTCCTATAATACGGCGACCAAAACTGCAGCAGTATTCCAGCTATGGCCTAACCAGAGTATTATACAATTTAAGCATAACCTCCCTCTTCTTATATTCTATGCCTCGGCCAGTAAAGGCAACCCTCCTTCTTACCACCTCAAAAAATTCAATCCGGTTAGTCCGACACGATCTTCCATTAACAAATCCGTGCTGACTGTCCCTAATTAATCCTTGCATTTCCAAATGTAGATTTATCCTGTCCTTCAAGATTTTTTCCCACCACTGAGGTTAAGCTGACAGGCCTGTAATTACTCGGTCAATCCCTTTCTCCCTTCTTAAACAAGGTTACTACATCAGCAGTCCTCCGGCACCACGCCCAAATCCAAAGAGGACTGGAAAAATGATGGTCAGAGCCTCTGCTTTTTTCTCTCTTGCTTCGCTCAACAGCCTGGGATACATTTCATCCGGGTCTGGGGACTTATCCACTTTCAAAGCTGCTAAACCCCTTAATACCTCCGCTCTCACTGTTTATTTCATACTGAATTTCACACTCCTCCTCGATAGCAGTATCTGCATTGCCCCTTTCCTTTGTGAAAACAGATGCAAAGTATTCATTAAGAACCTTACCAACATCTTCCGCCTCCACACAGATTACCCTCTGGGTCTCCACTAGGCCCTGCCCTTTCTGTAGTTATCCTCTTACTCTTAATATATTTATAAAACATCTTTGGGTTTTCCTTAATTTTACTTGCCAAGAATTTTTCATGCTCTCTCTTAGCATTCCTAATATCCTTTTTAATTTTACCTCCTGAACTTTCTATGTTCCTCCAAAGATTCCACAGTATTTAGCCGTCGGTATATGACATAAGCGTCCCTTTTTTTTCTTAATCCTCCCCTGTAAGTCCCTAGACACCCGGGGGCTCTAGAATTGTTATTCCCACCCTTTTTCTTTAAGGGCACATGTTTGGCCTGAGCCCTCCGGATCTCCTCCTTGAATGCCTCCCACTGTTCCGACACTGATTTACCCACAAGTAGCTGTTTCCAGCCCACTGTGGCCAAATCACTCCTCAACTTGGCAAAGTTAGCTTTTTCCCAATTTGGGACTTTTATTCCAGACCTATCCTTGTCCTTTTCCATAACTAACTTGAATCTGACTGAATTATGATCACTAGCACCCAAGTGCTCTCCCACTGATACCCCTTCCACCTGCCCAGCTTCATTCCCCAAAACTAAATCCAGAACCGCCCCCTCCCGTGTTGGACTTGTTACATACTGACTAAAAAAGTTCTCGAATGCATTTTAGGAATTCTGCACCCTCTATACCTTTCATGTTTGTCCCAATCAATATTACGATAGTTGAAATCCCCTATTATTACTACCCTATGGTTTTTGGACTTCTCAGAAATGTGCCGACATATTTGCTCCTCTATCTCCCTCCCCTTGTTTGGGGGTCTATAATATACGCCCAACAGTGTGATCGCCCCTTTTTTTTCCCGACCCATCTGGCCTCATTTGATGATCCCTCTAACACATCATTTCCCCTCACTGCTGTAATAGTTTCTTTAATCAATACCGCAACCCCCTTCCCCCCCGCCCCCCTCCCTTTGTACCCCTCTCTCTGTCTTGTCTAAAAATCCTGTAACCAGGAATATTGAGCTGACAAAACTGCCCCTCTTTCAGCCATGTCTCTGTAATGGCTATAATGTCACATTCCCAAGTGTCTACCTGTGCTCTTAGCTCAATCACCTTATTTGCTATACTCCTTGCATTAAAGCATTTAGACAGGAAGGCCTTCTTGATTACTACTTACTAACCCTTGTTTCCTCTGTCTTACAGATCCACTTTCTACACTCTTGCTACCCAATTTCTGCTTTACTTCCTTCCCTATTCAATCTGTTCTCGGGGGGGGGTTCCCATCCCCTTGCCAAGCTAGCTTAAACTCTCCCCAACTGCACTAGCAAAACTCCCCACGAGAATATTGGTCCCGGCGCTGTTGAGGTACAACCCGACCAGTTTGTACAGGTCCCATCTCCCCTCGAAGCGGTTCCAATGCCTCAGGAATTTAAAGCCCTCCCTCCTTCACCAACTCTCCAGCCACACGTTCATCATCTTTACCCTTCTGTTCTTGTATTCATTAACACGTGGCACCGGTAGTAACCTGGAGATTACTACCTTTTGAGGTCCTACCCTTTAGTTTTTCTCCTAACTCCCTAAATTCTTCCTGCAGGACCTCCTCTCTCTTTCTACCCATGTCGTTGGTCCCGATATGGACCACGACCTCTAGCTGTTTGCCCATCCCCCAAGAATGCCCTGCGTCCGCTCTGTGACGTCCTTGACCCTGGCACCAGGGAGGCATCATACCATTCTGGAGTCACGTCTATGGCCGTAGAAACGCCTGTCTGTTCCCCTAACTAATGAATCCTCTACCACTACAGCTCTTTTATTCTTCGTCCCTTGCCCACTGTGCAGCTGAGCTGCCCGTGGTGCCTTGGACTTGGCTCTGGCTGCACTCCCCAGAGGCACCGCCTGAACACGCACGCACCATCTCAGACGAGAATATCAGTTGGAAAGCGAGGCGGGCCATTCTTCCTCCGTCTGGTGTTCACCCACTTCCCCTCTAACTACATGGTTTTAAGCTGCGGGGTGACCACCTCCTGAAACATGCTATCCCCGTAGCTCTGAGCCTCGCAGATGCACCGTAGTGACTCCAGCCGCCGCTCAAGCTCCGAAACGCGGAGACACCTGCACTCATGGGTTGTCTAGACCACACGAAGCGTCCAGGACTTCCCACGTGCCGCAGGACATGCATTGAGCTGCCTTGCCATCCCTCTAATTAGACTTATCTGATTTATAAAAGAGAAAGAGAGCTACTTACCAATCACTTACCAGCTCCTCGCCAGAAGCGAACTCCTCGCCGGCCTCCTGGCCTCCCAAACTCTTGGATCTCCCGCCCAATATTTATCCCTCAATCAACATCACAAAAAAGCACATTATCTGGCCATTATCACATTGCTGTCTGTGGGAGCTTGCTGTGCGCATGTAGGCTGCCGCGTTTCCCACATTGCAACAGTGACTGCACTTCAAAAAGTATTTCATTGGCTATAAAATGTTTTGAGATGTGGGCGTGAAAGGCGCTATAGAAATGCAAGTCTTTCTTTAATCTTCCCATGTGAGCAGCAGATGAAATGCATGACCATTGTTGGATGTGGGCACAGCTTCACCATGGTGAATGAACTGTGGTGAGATACTGAGCTATGTGGGCTAGGTTACTGGGTTCAAATCCGTGCCGCTTGTAACTGCAGGTGATGGCTTCAGTGCCTTGGTGTCGGGAGGACAGAATGTCAGTCTCAGTCCCTGCTCCTGATCGCTATCTGCGTACATAGTCTTGTGTAGTATTTACAGCACAAACAGGCCATTTGGCCCACCCTACCTCATAGAAACATAGAAACATAGAAAATAGGTGCAGGAGTAGGCCATTCGGCCCTTCTAGCCTGCACCGCCATTCAATGAGTTCATGGCTGAACATGCAACTTCAGTACCCCATTCCTGCTTTCTCACCATACCCCTTGATTCCCCTAGTAGTAAGGACTACATCTAACTCCTTTTTGAATATATTTAGTGAATTGGCCTCAACAACTTTCTGTGGTAGAGAATTCTACAGGTTCACCACTCTCTGGGTGAAGAAATTCCTCCTCATCTCGGTCCTAAATGGCTAAAAGTTGTGCTTTAAACAGAACGCCCGAACAGGGACTTGAACCCTGGACCCTCAGATTAAAAGTCTGATGCTCTACCGACTGAGCTAAGTGAGTGGGATGAGGCAGAAACCTACAGGGCTAGTGACCACAAGCTGGATCTCACCCCATCACCATATCCCTCTATTCCTTTCCTCCCCATGTGTTTATGCAACTTCCCCTTAAATGCATCGATACTATTCACCTCAACCCCTCCCTGTGGCAGCGAGTTCCACATTCTCACCACTCTCTGGGTAAAGAAGTTTCTCCAGAATTCACTATCGGTTTTATTAATGACTCTCTTATATTGATGGCCCCTAGTTCTGGTCTCCCTCACAAGTGGACACATCTTCTCTACGTTTACCCTATCAAACCCCTTCATCATTTTAAAGACCTCTATCGGGTCACCCCTCAGCCTTCTCTTAAGAACATAATAGGAGCAGGAGTCAGCCATACGGTCCCTTGAGACTGCTCCGCCATTTAATACGATCATGGCTGATCCGATCATGCACTCTGGTCCACTTCCCTGCCCGCTCCCCATAACCCCTTATTCCCTTATCGGTTAAAACACTGTCTATCTCTGTCTTAACTTTATTCAATGTCCCAGCTTCCACAGCTCTCTGAGGCAGCGAATTCCACAGATCCACAACCCTCAGATGAAATTCCTCCTCCTCTCAGTTTTAAATGGGCGGCCCTTTATTCTAAGATCATGACCCCTAGTTCTAGTCTCCCCCATCAGTGGAAACATCCTCTCTGCATCCACCTTGTCAAGCCTCCTCAGAATCTTATACATTTTGATAAGATCACCTCTCATTCTTCTGAATTTCAATGAGTAGAGAGAGGTCCAACCTACCCTTTCCTCATAACTCAACCCACTCATCCCCAGGATGAACCGAGTGAACCTTCTCTGAACGGACTCCACAGCAAGTATATCCTTTCGTAAATATGGAAACCAAAACTGCACGCAGTACTCCAGGTGTGGCCTCACCAATACCCTGTATAGCTGTAGCAAGACTTCCCTGCTTTTATACTCCATCCCCTTTGCAATAAAGGCCAAGATTCCATTGGCCTTCCTGATCACTTGCTGTACCTGAATACTAACCTTTTGTGTTTCATGCACAAGTACCCCCAGGTCCCGCTGTACTGCAGCACTTTGCAATCTTTCTCCATTTAAATAATAACTTGCTCTTCGATTTTTTTTTCTGCCAAAGTGCATCACCTCACACTTTCCAACATTATACTCCATCGGCCAAATTTTTGCCCACTCACTTAGCCTGTCTATGTCCTTTTGCAGATTTTGTGTCCTCCTCACACATTGCTTTTCCTCCCATCTTTGTATCGTCAGCAAACTTGGCTACGTTACACTCGGTCCCTTCTTCCAAGTCGTTAATATCGATTGTAAATAGGAGGAGGGGCTTGAGAAAATAAGTTGTAACTGTGCTGCCCTGAACAGTTCCTTTCCTCAAGTCCTCCAGTGTGTTGCCACATCTCCGTCATAGAATCAGAGGGGTTTACAGTACAGAAGGAAGCCATTTGGCCCATCATGTCCACACCGGCCGACAGAGCTGTCTAGCTTAATCCCACCTTCCAGCTTGTGGTCCGTAGCCCTGTAGGTTATGGCACCTCAAGCGCACATCCAAGTACTTTTTAAATGCGATGAGGGTTTCTGCCTCATCAGTGTCAGTTGTGGCTTAGTGGGCAGCACTCTCGCCTCTTGAGTCAGAAGGTTGTGGGTTCGAGTCCCACTCCAGGGACTTGAGCACTAAAAATATCTCTGCTGACACTCCCAGTGCAGTGCTGAGGGAGTGCCGCACTGTCGGAGGTGCCGTCTTTCGGATGAGACGTTAAGCCGAGGCCCCGTTTGCTCTCTCAGGTGGACGTGAAACATCCCACGGCCACTATTTCGAAGAAGAGCAGGGGGAGTTATCCCCGGTGTCCTGGGCCAATATTTATCCCTCAATCAACATAACACAAAAACAGATTATCTGGTCATTATCACATTGAAGTTTGTGGGAGCTTGCTGTGCGCAAATTGGCTGCCGCGTTTCCCACATTACAACAGTGACTGCACTCCAAAAGTACTTCATTGGCTGTAAAGTGCTTTGACATGTCCGGTGGTTGTGAAAGGTGCTATATAAATGCAAGTCTGTCTATTTCTCTACCACCCTTTCAGGCAGTGAGTTCCTGACCCCCAACAACCCTCGGTGAAAAAAGTTCTCCTCAACTCCCCTCTAATCCTCCTAGCAAGTACTTTAAATTTATGCCCCCTGGTTGTTGACCCCTCTGCTAAGGGAAATTGGTCCTTTCTATCCAGGCCCCTCATAATTTTATGCACCTCAATCAGGTCTCCCCTCAGCCTCCTCTGTTCCAAAGAAAACAACCCCAGCCTATCCAATCTTTCCTCATAGCTAAAATGCTCCAGTCCAGGCAACATCCTCGTAAATCTCCTGTCCTCTCTCCAGTGCAATCATGCCTTTCCTGAAATCACTTGCTGCTCTAACTCCTCCAGCCTGCCCAAGTTTGGGAGCTTGGGGGTTTATAGACCCCAGACACTACGGGCCCAAGTTTCCACACGATAAAAAACGGGCGCCCCTCCGAGCTGGGCGCCCGTTTTTTGCACCTAAAACGGCGCCGGAAAAAAAACGCGCGATTCTGGAGCGCCCTGCAGCTCCTTGTCTGTTTGGCGCGGCGCCCAGGAGGGCGGAGCCTACACTCGCGCCGATGTTGTAAGTGGGAGGGGGCGGGTACCATTTAAATTAGTTTTTTTCCTGCCGGCAACCCTGCGCGTGCGCGTTGGAGCGTTCACACACGCGCAGTGTGAAGGAAACATTGGCACTCCGCCATTTTTGTAGTTCTTTGTAGCTGTTTAATTTTTGAACATTTTTTAATAAAAGCACATAGCCATCAGCACTGAGGCTTCCTGCAGCCTTCTCACTGTCTCCTCCTCCCCTCCCCCTCCCCGCGGGAACGAACGGGCCCCTCCCCCCCTCCCCCCCCCCCCCCCGCCCCCCCGCGGGAACGAACGGCTGCCTCAACTTGTGAGGCTCCCTGCACCATTCTCCCTGGCTGAAGCACTTTCACACAGGTAGGAAGATGGTTTATTTCATCTTTTCTTTGCTTATAAATGTTTATTCAGGTTGGATTTATTTGTATAATATTTGTAGAAGGATTTATTATAGAATTTAATGACTTCCCTTCCCCCCCCCCCCCCCCCCCACCTCGTTCTGGACGCATAATTTGTAACCTGCGCCTGATTTTTTAATGTGTAGAACAGGTTCTTTCAGTTCTACAAAAATCTTCACTTGCTCCATTCTAAGTTAGTTTGGAGTACGTTTTCACTGTGGAAACTTTGAAATCAGGCGTCAGTGGCCGGATACGCCCCCTTTTGAAGAAAAAATTCTGTTCCAAAGTAGAACTGTTCTACCTGACGAGAACAGCAGGAAAAAAAAATGTGGAGAATTGCGATTTCTAAGATAGTCCGTTCTCCACCAGTTGCTCCTAAAAATCAGGCGCAAATCATGTGGAAACTTGGGCCCTACATGTTGGTGCTCAGAACAATACTATTGGGGGAGACAATCACTTGTACCAGTTAAATACATGACTCGAGGTCATCCAAAACTCTGCTGCCTGTGTCCTAACTCGCACCGAGTCCCGCTCACCCATCACCCCTTGTGCTCACTGCCCCGTGTCCTAACTCGCACCGAGTCCCACTCACCCATCACCCCTTGTGCTCACTGCCCCGTGTCCTAACTCGCACCGAGTCCCGCTCACCCATCACCCCCTGTGCTCGCTGCCCCGTGTCCTAACTCGCACAGAGTCCCACTCACCCATCACCCCCCTGTGCCCCGTGTCCTAACTCGCACCAAGTCCCGCTCGCCCATCACCCTCTGTGCCCCGTGTCCTAACTCGCACCGAGTCCCGCTCACCCATCACCTCCTGTGCCCCGTGTCCTAACTCACACCGAGTCCCGCTCGCCCATCACCCTGTGCCCACTGCCCTGTGTCCTAACTCACGCCGAGTCCCGCTCACCCATCACCCCCTGTGCTCGCTGACCTACATTGGCTCCCAGTTAAGCAACATCTCGATTACAAAATTCTCATCCTTGTCTACAAATAACTCCATGGCTTCGCACCTCCCTATCTCTGTAATCTCCTCCAGCCCCACAACCACATACACACCAACCCCCCCCCCCCCGGCCGAGATGTCTGCGCTCCTCAAATTCTGCTCCCTTCAAATTCTGCTCCCTTCAGCATCCCTGATTATCATCATTTTAGGCAGTCCCTTGTATCGAGGATGACTTGCTTCCACACAAAAAATGGGGTGAGTTGACAGGTGTTTCAGTGAAGGACCTAATATTCCAGGTCCTGAACTACATCCTGAAGGGTGGAAGATCCCTGTGCGTGGATTGTTTTAACGTGGGGTGACCGTTGCACACCAGCCACCACACGGGCTTGACAGAGTGAGTCTTGGTCCAGTGGCAAGGGTTAACCAGGACGACTGGAGATCTGCTCTGCTGCACGGACCTAGTGCGCACACATATCGCAGTGTGGGCTGGCCCGTGCTGATTATAATCGCTCAACCATTGGTGGCCTCCTTCTGTTGCCTGGGCCCCAAGCTCTGGAACTCCCTCCCTAAACCCCTCTTTCCGCCTTTAAGATGCTCTTTAAAACGTATCTCTTTGACCAAGCTTTTGGTCACCTGCCCTAATTTCTTTCTGTGTGGTTCGGTGTCGAAACAGTTATTTTTCTTGTAACACCCCTGTGAAGCCCCTTGGGATGATTTGCTACGCTAAAGGCGCTATATAAATGCAAGTTGTCATCACCCAGCACAGTACTGGCTGTAGAGTTGCAGAAAGAAGGAACTGTGTGAAGCTGGAGGACGGCAGCTGGTGGTGAAACTGTCCGGTTTATGAATGAGGAAGTACCAGGGAACAGCAGGAAAGCACGTGCCAAACTTGTGTGCCGTCTCGGAGGAACTAGAAGTGTAAAACTGGGCAGGAAGAGCTATAAACGGGGCAGTCTCCCGGGTATAACTTGCTGCTTGCAGGTGTGCGCATAACCGCTGTTTCTTGGCTGGCGTGCATCATCGGTGTTGTCGAGTAACCGGGTTAATTTTATTAGGGTTGTTTTGCCCGCCTCCCCTCTGGAAGCTGCTGTGTGTTGAATGTGTATGCCCCCTTCACCCTCTGGTACCTCGCCCAAGTGACATTCCTCATGCCAGTTTTTATAACTACGACAATTTTCATGAATATCGTGTCCTTTAACGGAGCAAAACGTCCCGAGGCGCTTCACAGGAGCGTTGTCGAACACAATTTGTGACACCGAGCCACTGAGATATTGGGACACGTGACCCAAGTCTTGGTCAGAGGTCGGTTTTAAGGAGGAGAGAGAGAGGTAGTGAGGTTTAGGGAGGGAATCCCTGAGTTTGAGGCCCAGGCAGCTGAAGGC